>NC_137214.1:1923917-1948917 GCF_949987685.1 Ammodytes marinus | reverse complement strand
GCCGGTGGAGGGGAAGGAGAAATGATTTGGCTGGCTGTAGGAGGGGCTGGAGCAGGGGGCTTCAAAGCACTGTGTGCCTGGCGGAGGCTTTAAGCGGCCTTCTCCCTGCATTAGATGTGCGTCCTGTGATGAGCCTTTGAAGGGTGCGGGCAGTTCTCTGGCTGGGAGATTGCGATTGCATTGCACAGGGTGTTGGGAGTTTGGGTTTGAGCTAAGAAAGGCTTGATGCAAGTCTCTGGCTTCAATAGGATTGTGGTGCTCCACTCCTTGTTGCTTTGAGTAGTTTTTAGTGCTGAAATGCGTTGACCCTAAAGCTGCAATGTTAACTTGTGTCACGTTCTGATGTACACACACACAAACTGTATGTCAGAGTGGAAGCTAGCGTGCATAGGCCTATGTGAGTGTGTGTCTGTGAACGCTAGCTCAGGAGTCAGCTGTGGTTGGCTCGTAGCGATTAAGACTGGAGTGTGTGTTACAGATGGCAGTAATAATGATCAGATAGCCCCTTGATGTAATGGAGACGTCCCGCTTCCTAATGGCTTCCTAAAACAACACATGGAGTGTCTTTTTACGAGGCCACAATCCACCCGGTTATCACAGAGCAAACTGTGTGAATGAGAATAGCCTCATGTCAAACAAGCTATTTATTAGCACACACATCACACACATTTCATTTTTTAACACAGACAGCCTGCATCTCGCCCCTCACTCTGCTTGTTAAAGGGCAAGCGTTATCACAGGAGACACACACTCCCGCTGCACCAGTTAAGACCGTCCTCCCCTTTTCCCCATTCACTGTTAATGAGTCTAATGATGTGTGTCTCCACGATTGCATCAGTCAATATGCCGTTCAATATGGGCTTTTACAAAGCCACTGACAACTTAAGCATGTCTGCCTGGATAAGATCTCCCATCCAACGGGAGGGAAGAAAGAGGAACTCATTTGTCTTTGGATTGGAGGGGACATGTGTAGCTGTCTTTAACAATCATGAGCTGAGATTGTAAGCAGAGAATAGACTTGTCACTCACATTGTCTGATAAGAAGAAGCTTCTTTTGAGCTGTGAGAAGGCAGCTGTGTGTTGAAAACACTGTGCTACAGTCCTAACAGCGTCTGTCTTTCTCATATGGAGATGTATGGTTTGTTTGGTGGAGGTAGTTCTCAGCTGCTCTTGTCTCTTTGCTGTGTTCCCGTGTGGGTTCAGTTTCATCTCACTTCTTGTGTTTCAGAGGTTTAGTTGAGTTGACGTCAGGAGGTGTTTACTGTGTTAGAGACCAGGGACATTTAGCGTGATGCTTTGTTAGAGAGTTGCCGTAGGACTTTATACTGGGTATAGTGATTTAAGATGTGTATGTACCTATGTGTATGTCTCCCTTTATTTTTCTAACTGCACTTTTTCCCCCTGCTTATTATTTTTCATTGCATTAGTTCAGCTTTCAACAGACAATATTCTCTTTTTGTATTAGATTTCTTTCAAATAGAGAGCCCTGTAACACTGATAAAAGCAGTTTCTTTGTAAAGCAGTGAGCCTTTGATTGATCCATGGCGTGGTCTTGATCCCTGGGCTTGGCTGATTAAACCTATCCATCAGCTTCTCTTATCAGCGCTCTAACAGATCGACTGCAGGACACTGAACTAAAAGCCGCGTATTGTTGTTACACAGTAAAAGTCAAAGGCTAAGGGCAGGGAGGGGTGAGCTTTACCACACCTCTCCTCTTCACTTCAACAAAGACAAAAAATCCCCTGCCATGTTGATTTTAAAGAAGAAGCTCATGGAAAAAATAAATTATTTATTAAAAAAATGAAAATCACATCATTTGTCACTCACACACACACACACACACACACACACACACACACACACACACACACACACACACACACACACACACACACACACACACACACACACACACACACACACACACACACACACGTTGTGTGTGGCACGTATTGGAATAACCTCTAAATGAGGTTGAGCATTGGGTTTGTGAAGAGTGTTTCCCCTCTGGTGGGAAGTCAGAACAAAATGTTTCCTGTGCTCTGAGTGTCAGCTCCCCGCTAGTGATCTGACCCGGCCCCTGGTCACAACTCACACACATTAGCCAGATAATGACATCTCTTTTACTGACAAGCTGTCATTCACATGCTTCTGCAGGACGTGTGACACACACACACACACACACACACACACACACACACACACACACACATACACACACACACACACACACACACACACACACACACACACACACACACACACATACACACACACATACACACACACACACACACACACACACACACATACAGACAGACGGACATGCTCTCGCTCGCTCTGAGAAAACGAGGGCAGACGCGCACAGTTGCTGTTATGAATCATCTGAATGATTTGCAAGTCAAATAGCCCGTTTCATAAGATGTGCCTGTAATTTTCTGAAATAAATTTCAGTTTCTCATCTTCCTGGTGACTGTTGAAGCAAATACATCAAGGCGACTAAAAGCTGGATGATTGCTGTCACTTTGCTCTCATTTATCTGAAGCATCTATTACCATCATGTTGTCAAGTCAATGCTAACAGCAGGAAGAAAGCCAACAGATACACTGTTACAATGCACACGTGTGGGAACGTTTGTCAAAGATATACTTTAACTCAACTTCAACTTCAACTTCTTCAGTTCCATTGATTCATATTCCGATAACGTTAGAATTTCACCCAGTTCAAACAGACATAGTGGATAACGATCATATCACATCCGCTGGTTTATTGTCACTTCACAGTTTCTCAAAATCAGATAGAGGTGAAGTTTGAAACCTTATCCAGAAACCTGAGTTTACACAGTAAGGACGAAGATGGTTTTTTGAAATCCTGTTGCAGCATGCCCTGCAGACGCAGGTGTGGACCTGCTAGCTTGCCTACTCACCGGGGGGGCGGGGGGTTTGAATGTTCCCCAAATGCTAGATGGGAGAAGTTGCTTGCGTGGCACATTCATTTACCTGATATCTAAGATAATCTCCTGGCTAATTCATTTAGTCTTGCCATCACTCCTGTGTATTAATATCCTCTCCGTGCTGCCGCTCATGGGACGCAGTGAGAGCGTAGCCATGGCGATGATTGTGTCATTATTTTGCAGTCAGATGAGTGATGTCCCAGAGGGCTAGAGCTGAGCTGGCCAGGCCAGTGGAGAGCGACTGATTAGAATTGCAAATGGCCGCCAAATGTTGTGTTTATTGTGTGTCTCAATATTGGAGACAATCAGGCGAATCAAAGCCCTCGGCTGGAGAGATGGGACTGAGGCACGGTGGGCTTCCCTGGTTGGCACCATGCCCCCCCCCTCTCTCTCTGGGCTGGCTCTTGTTCTGTGTGTTGGTCCTAGAGTACGTGGACACAGCTGTACAAGGAGAAGGGGAGACAGAGAGCCTCTAAATCTAGTGCACTCAATCATCTGTAGTGTAGCGGTCGTCGCACACAGCTGAGAAATATTAAACACGCTTTATGATAATGAAAGCGCCGGCGACAGACATAAATATCAGAGGCAAAGTGCTGAAGGATTAAAATGTCTTGTACGTTTGCTCACAACACAAATTTGTCATTGATTTCATGGCTTCCTGTATCGTTAGAGACAGAATGATCAGCTTTTCATCAGTGGGATTTCATATTCTTTCCCCCCGCGGCCTGTCTGGGATGAGATATATCAAGTCACATATCATGGGCTCAGGAATATTCAGATGTCTCCGTGCAGTTGTGGTGTCACGCCCTGCAAATGGATTGGCAGAGTGCCCCATGTTTCTGGCTGGGTGACAGACGGTGGTGCAAAGTGCCCTAAACACACACTTTCTCCGCAAATCACTTGTGAATTGTTCTTCCTCAACGGTTGGTCATTACCCCTATTATTGATCCACTGTTTGTTTCAAGATTGGGTGAAATCCATCTGAAAAGCCATCCAGCGCTGTTATGTGTGAGACAGGAAGCTAGTGTTCTAGCTCACCATGTAATTCACTCTGTCAGTCACACACAGAGATCTTCTCTTGTTTCGCTACTGTTGGCTTTTACAGAATGTGTGTGTCTGTAATGTGCACACGCAAGAATGTATGTATGTATGTGTGTGTGTGTTAGTGTGTGTGCACGCGCACGTGTGTGTGCCTGTGTGCGCGCTCATGCATATGTCCCTGTCTGAACACGGGATAATTCCTCCGGTCATAGGCGCTCCCCATATAGCACTGCATGACCAGTCACAACAGGCATGTGTGAGGCCCAGGTATGGGCATGCACAGGCAACAGGTAACGCCAGAGGGAAAGGACTGTTAAAGCTAAGTTTTATTGCACCACACATACGTTCTTTCAAGCTTGCGCCACTGTAGGCTAAATGGAAAAAAACTCTGTATCGAGGAATGTGTGCAAAATCAAAGGAAATCCCTTAGATTTACTGTGAGCTTCTGCCGCCTTTTTTGTAAACGCAAGGAAGGCCAGCATCCATCATAAGGCCCCGGGTGACGTGATCCGGTGAAAAGTTAGGGAACAGTCAGTGAGCATGTGGGAGAAAGCTGCAGCTCACGGCCTCTTTAGACAGGGCTGTGTGCCGTTTAGCTTGTCAAGCAGTTGATGAGAGATCCTTACAATAGTGTGTGTGTGTGTGTGTGTGTGTGTGTGTGTGTGTGTGTGTGTGTGAGAGAGAGAGAAAAAAAGGGAATGCTTGAGAGGTTGAGAGTGTGTGTCCGAATGCCGACGTGGCTGTTTGTGAGTGTGTGAAACCAAGGAAAGAGTTCATGAGGTGACATCTCGTCAGCTGTTTGACTTTCCCAGTTTCCCAGGGAAACAGTTTGAAGAACAATGTGGAAGAAAAACCACCAACCACCCAACAATTGAAATGCCAAAAAGAAAAAAGCCCCGGCGCTGTTTGTTGGAGCCTGAATTATTGCCATTGCTCGAGATTGTAGACGAAGGGGAAACGTGTGAGTGACTGCACTGTGCTGGTAGCGGACACATATCACCTAGCGGACTCCTCCGCCCATCCATCTCCCAGCACTCCTCACAATAGCAGGAATACATTAAAAAAGAGTCAGGAGGGAAGGGGACGCAAGATAAATATTGTGTTAGTATATTTTTTTCTCCCTCTCTCGTGCAATTGTCTCTCACGTTGACAGATGAACAATGGAAGTATTTTGAACTCTGCTGCGTGCTATCTTTTACTTCTGGGTTCAGAACCGTGCTGTCAAATCCAGACGTGTCCCAGCAGAGATTGATTGATCTGTTCGCTTTGTTCTTCCGGGAAGGCTTTGTGTTCTCTGCAGTCTCACAGACTCTGTGTAGCTGTGTCGAATTAACACCTGTTAACATCATAAATATAGACCCAGCTCCACCTCTTACATAAAGCCTTGCTATAAAACGGGAAGCAGTTTATTCTGTATTTTGAAAGAGACAAACCCAAAGACTTGAGTGGGGGATGGAAAATAATACATAATCCGTCAAGATTCAAAATCATATCATTGCTATTTTTTGTAATAAGACATTTTGGGAAATATGCTTTTTGGTTTTCTTGGCAGGAGTTGGACGAGAAGATTAATACCACTTTAAGTATCAAGCTACAGGCGGCCGTCACTAAGCCTCGCTTAGCTTTGAGACTGGAAACAGTTAGCCTAGCTCTGTCCAAAGGTAACACATACTCAGGGTTCGACATAACGTATAGCCCGATGGCCCGGGGCCAGTAAAATCATATGCAGGGCAAGTTGATTGGCCAGTCACTGTCCCGCCCGGGCCAGTGACTGGCCAATCACAGTTCAGTATCTTTTTGTAGACTACCTTTTTTGTAGACTATCATGGTTCATTGAAATGCGCGTTGAGAGTCGTAATGAAAGCAGTGTTTATTTAAGACTCAATATAATAAACCTAATATTAAATATATTTTTTAATGGACAACCGATGCGTGGGCGTTTTGACAGGTGGAGCAAGAAGCGGGTGCACTCTCGCTCCGTTGGCAGAGCTGCCTACCGTCCGCCTGCGAGTCGACAAATCAATCGACTTGCTTTGCCCCCTTTCTTTCTTCCCACAGCAGAGGTTGAGGTGCAGAAAGTGATAACTGCGCTTTTCCTTTATCTGCCACCGTAATGTTACAGTATTTGCATACAAGCCCCAATGGTAATACAAATGAGAGGCGTTATTTAAACGCTGTGAATGCGTCTCCGGTGATTGTGTCGGTTGTAGACAGAAACGAACGGAGGGACTCCGCTCACTGTACAGTTCCTATAGTCGCGCAGTTTGGCACTGTGTTTTCAGGCTCGAGACATTCAATCAAATCGCGGAAGTCTTTCCCATTGAAATCGCTAACGGGGAGAATATCCCCGGTTATTATTTTAGCCACAAACCACAGTTCATCTGCGCGGCGGCTCACTCGCTGGCGAGATCACACGGTGAAACGCTGCTGTGATCGGACGAACGCATTGTGTGTTTCTAAGGTGATTTAACGTCATAGTCTCAGACGAGCGTTTAACTTATGCTGCATATTTTGCACTGCATTGTTTTTTATCAATAGTTTGAAAAAATGGTCCCACACCGGACTCTTATGTGAAGCTGACACTTCATGGAGAAGTGACACTCCTGCAGCGCGCTCACGACCAGACGTGAACTCACATACACGGTGAAATATCCCATTAAAAAAACGGCATAACCCCCTGATTTTCGTATTTCTATTCTATTTTTAAAGTCAACTTGAGCGCAAGTGGAAAACCGGTCATTCGGTCGACACATTCACATCCCTAATGCATATAGAGAAAGTAAAAAACAGCCTACCACACCACAAAGAATGATCAGACCTTCATCTCTTATTTTTTTTTATGTTTGAACATGACTTCTGCAGGTATTCATTCTGCTGTATTCATTAAACTGCCCAAATTCAAGAATAAAAACAATCAAAAATCATAAAATCAAACTACTGGACTTTAAAATACTGGCCGACTCTTTCAACATACTTTCAGTTGTAGGCTTCTAATTCAATATGTTTGCCTGGTTTTATATTATGTGTATGAGCAATATCAACATTTCATATAATTAACTAAAATAAAAATAACCAAATCTAAAGGGAATATCTATACTGTTACAGTATAGATATTCCCTTTAGATCTGGTTATCTTTCTTTATTTTTCTAATACAGGTATTATAATTATTGACACTAAATTATGAAGAAAAAAAAAGTGTGTGCAGGGCCAGTGAAAATATACAAGGGGCCAGTAAAACTCAGATCCACTGGCCCGGCGGGCCAGTAGGAAAAAAAAGTTATGTTGAACCCTGATACTGCCTACCACCTCTAAAGATTAGGCTTCAAAAAAACATGTTATAACCCGTTTGTTTAATCCGTATAAAAACCAAGTGTAACAATGACACACCGAAAATAAAATCTCAGATCCTGCCAGTTTATAGCACAGCTAGGCAAGCTGTTATATCTTTAAGTCTTTTATGCTTATCTCACCAGCTGCTGACTCATGCTTCATATTTACCTTACACATATCAGAGTGCTACCAATCTTCTCAATTTTCCCCCCAGAATGTTGATAGAAAAGGCTCATTAGTGGCGGTAGTCAGGTTTGTTTGGGATATGTGTCGTGGTTGATTTGATTCCCAGATGTGTCGGTGCCAAAGTATTCAGGGAAACTGCACACCGGAGCTTACTCAAGAGTTTGAAAAATGTGCTTAAGCTACATAGCGTAGCCTGGCTCTGTTCCTCCTTCTCACTTCGCTTCATTAGTCTAATACTGTGCTACCTCCAGTCATTTTTAACCGTGCTGAAATGGGAGGGTTATTTGTTGGAAATGTAATTTAACCATGACTGTTTCTTTTTTATAAGCCAAACAGTATTTAAATTACTGGTGTACAATTTGAAGCTGTGTGTGTGGGCGGGGTATGTGTGTATCTGTGTGTGTGTGTGTGTGTGTGTGTGTGTGTGTGTGTGTGTGTTTATTAGCATAATGTGTTGTGCTGATTGAGTAGCAACATGAAAGGTCTATATTTTCGGAGAAGTTCTTTCTTTAAGAAGGGCTTATCGATGGGCTTGGAGATACAGAGGACAAAATGGCTGCTGGTTAAGAGCTGCGTGGGCTTGATAGTGGATAGGAATCTTTTTCCCTCTACTTTCTCCTTTGCTCCCCAAGTGGGAGTGACAGACAAACGGGTGAGTGTGAGGGATGCTATTGTTGGTCTGGGAGGTTCTCCTGCTCCGCGCTGATTACAACCTTACATCCTGGTCCAGCTCTCTCCACTCACTGAGTCCTGAGGGATTCCTCTCTCTACGACCGTCCAACACACACACACACACACCACACACACACACACACACACACACACACACACACACACACACACACACACACACACACACACCAACTCTAGCACGTTCGGGTTGTCTGGCACGCTAACACACACAACGTCACCCACTCACGTATGTATTGAAGATAGATCTGAACACACACACACACACAGTCACACCAACACACTCACACATACAGTGGGTCCGGGCCAGGCGGCTTTGGCAGTGCCTGTAGTAGACTGGGCCTGTGGAGAGATCTTTACGGAGCATGCAGAGCCCATCTGTGGCTGCTCCTCGGTGATGGGAGGCAGCTGGCTGGCTCTGTGTGAGTGTGTGTGTGTGTACGTGTGTGAGTGAGTGTGTGTTTGTACGTGTGTGAGTGAGTGTGTGTTTGTGCGTGTGTGTTGTGGCCAGGGATGAAACTATGGGAGGAGGTTTGAAGCTTGTTGGTGTTTGGGTCACAGAGCAGCCCCAGAATGAAGGCTAAACTGGGGCTGTAACTGACCCAAGCTCTCCCCTGTGGGCCAGCCAGATCTCCTCTGCTCTCCTCTCCTTTCCAGCTGGAAGAGCTCAGCCATCTCCTGCACTGCCGAGTGAATAAGTGGGGCTGCAGAGAGCAATGGCCTGGGCCTTCTCTCGCTGTCAGTGATACAGTGGATGACGTTCAATCACAACCGCATGCGCCCATGCTAGCTTAACTCCCCTGCTCTTAGAGAGGGATGGGCTCTGCATTGACACAAACCACACAGGCCATAAGAAGAAACAGATTACGCTCCTTCTCCTCCCTAATGCCTCCTGACACTGCTCTCCCTCCACACTGCTCCCCAGCCTGTTGAGTTAGTCACAGAGTCCACTGCTCTGTGCTCCTGGTTGTAAGGCCATCTGGGCGTCATCTTGTTAGCTCATTATGGCCACCGATGGTGTGATGCTAGCCCCTCATGTGACAGTGATCGGGGCGCAAGCATACTGAGCTTATTTGGTGAACATGAACGGTGTATGTGTGTGTGTGTGTGTGTGTGTGTGTGTGTGTGTGTGTGTGTGTGTGTGTGTGTGTGTGTGTGTGTGTGTGTGTGTGTGTGTGCACATGCAGGCATGTGTGTGTGTTATAACCCGCCTGTATGCAACTGTTATGAGTCACGCTGAATCTGATTTGCTCTGCATGCCAGCATGTTGACTGAGCTAACCAAAGCTAGTGTGTGTGTGTGTCTGTGTGTGTGTGTGAGAGAGAGAGGGTGTCTGTGTTCACACGTACAAAAGCAGTCCTCAGCGGGGTAGAATTCAGGAGATTGTGTCTGTCTTTCTTGCCTCTGACATCTTCATTCATGTCCCTCCAATGGGGACAGTGCGGCTATACTGAGCTTTCTGCCTTCCAGCAAGTCACTGTTGCCAGGTCTGGAGCTAAACATGCAACTGGAGTTTACAGTTGATCCAATGTGTCCTGATTTTCTATAATAAGGGTCAACTCCTTCCTGCTCCGCTTAACAATTCTGGAGCCAGATGGTTCTTGTTTTGCTTATTTTCAAGATCCTTGTGTTTGTGCGTGTGTCTCTGTATGTGTGTGTGGCCTGCATGAGCATTGGGGGCCACTTGTTTACCGTGTTTGACATGTGAGGAAATGGGTGTGTGTACACTGCGGGGCGTGTGTTTATGAGTGTGTGTTTACAGTCAGGCCTTGCAAAGAACATCTTCCCCTGCGCCCGTCTGACAGAAGCCAGCTATGTATACAGCTATGGTTCAGGCCGCCGGCAAAGAGTGCAGACCTGAGACCAGCTCAGCCTCCTGTGTCCTCTGCTCTAACGCCAGAGGGAGACGCCTCAAACTGCTTTGAGATCCTTAGACTTACAGTGTAGCAGACAGTTCATGTGAATCCATAGCCTTATAGATGTGCTCATTTATATGGAGGCGTATGATGATACCTGCCTCTCTCACACTGTGTTAACAGCTCTCTGCTGATCTTCAACACACATCAAGAGGGGAGCCATCTCAGAAGCTGCCGTTTGAATGTTTCCATTGTGAGCCGAGCAGGCGCGTGGTTCCTTCTTGATGGATGTGTAAGCGCTGTAAAGCTCAAACAGTCTCGGCTAGCAGACAATTATTTTAATATTGATTGATTGACTTGAATGGGAACATGCGTTTGTACCCTTTGATTACACAGAACCTAGAGCGCCTCAGGCAAAGGAGTCAGCTTTAAATCCCCTCTGCTCTCCCTCTATATACTGTATACATTACACAATAGCCTTTGCATAACATGCCTTTGTGTTCTGTACGGACTTAAGTCTAACCCTGTCATGTGGGTGAAGTACTGTCATATTTCACAAGAAGCCATAAACTCTATATGGAATATTGATCAAAGTGGCTGTGAATGTTTGCCGTATGGAAAGTGTCATGGTGTAAAAAAGAGGGGAAGCATCCACACTCATTTCATAGAGAATGTTTAAGAGAAAAATGATCATTTGCGGGGGAGACTGTTCCTAAAATGAAATAATTAGCAGGCTGAAAGCAGGGGGAATGAAGTACCTGTTGTGGGAATGAGTGTGTTGGTGTTTGTTTTCACATGACACACTGATGTGCTCTAAAAGCCAGGGAGACAGAGATGGAATGTGTCGCTGCAGACAGGAGATGAAAGGAAGCAGGGTTTGTACCTGCATCCAGCCATGTGCTGCTAGAGATGGATTGACCTGTACGTAGTCTAGAATAATAGATGTTTAATTGATATGTATGGCAAGTTCATGTTTCTGCTCAGGAGGAACAAATCCATTTGACAGCATACATTTGATGAGTGGTTTCTGCCTCTTTCTCTCACAGTTCACTGTGTGTTGGGTCCATTCATTGTGTGGCTTGAGGCTGCCTGCCAGCGCTATGCTGGGGCAGAGGCCTGAGTTGACTGGACCAGGGTGGAGAGAGCACAGGGGGGAGGGCTGGTTTGAGGCTCTGTAAGGGGCTTTGAGTGGGCCTTGTGTAGGCGGCCGTTTTATTTGAAAGTCGGTGAGGGCAGAATGCTTGAATAGGGGTGGCTGGGAAGTTGGGCTGGGAAGGTCCAGGATGCACCCCACAGTGCTTTTGTGAGCCCTCACATCCGTGTGTGTGTGTGTGTGTGTGTGTGTGTGGGGGGAGGTTGGGGGGGGGGGGTAGCATATGTGAGATCATGTGCTCATATTCACCAGTGGAATGTAAAAAGAGAGAGGAGGGGGTTGTTTTCTGTTCTAACTCTGCTGGGCTGTAGCGCAGTGCTGTTTGGATAAGCTCTTTACAGGGCTGAGCATGCCGTGGAGCCATCCAGATGAAACAAAACCAACCTCATCGGGTTGTTTGGAAAATGATTCTTTTTATTTGCTTTGGTTGAGGCAGATGCACCTCGTTTGACATGAGGGGAATAAAGCTTCCCCGGTGTTCAGGGTCATTTCCCAGAAACATGCTCTGTATCTGCACCTCTCTTCCTCTGTGCACTCCAACCTCTTTCATCAACAACTCTTAGAAAGTCTCCAGACTACATGAATGAAAGATGCAATTCAACCTCCCCATTTCCCCCTTCTTCCCTTTCCACCTTCTCCACAGTACAATAATCTGCAGTCATTGGTCCGCTCCTCTGCGTGGCGTGGCTGTGTGTAGCAGCACAGTGCGTTGATTAAGCCAACAGAGAGACAAACGGGAGACAAAGTCCCAGCCCACCAGTTTAGTTTCACATCCTGGACTGGAGCTGGGCTGCAGCTTGCCAAGTGGAGGGCTTTTAAACTGGGCTAAACACTAATTGCTGCCCTATTTCTTTTATGTTGCTTCTTTCCCATCTGCGATGGCGCTTCCAGACCTCCACAGCAGCCAGAGCCTCATTATAGCAGACAGTTAACAAAAGCTGGGAAACACAAGCGGAGAATTCACTTAGGATAGCTATCTAACCGCCAACTAGGAGGCCTGCTCGGAAAAATTGAATCAATGACAGGGGCCGGCTTCTGATTAAATCCTTCAGGGATATTAAGATATTACAATTTGGGAAATCTTAATTATTGATCTAAATTGTTGCGGCTCCCTTTGATAATGGAATAAACGGCTTGTGAAAGTGATAATAGGGGTGTTAGGCTCATTGTTCTGTTCAAGAGTAGGGCTTGTAAGTATTGTTTAACACTTTTGAAACAAAACATCTTTGCAATCAAAAGTTTGCAATCATTCCCTAAACAAAATGAAAAAGTACCAAGTTAACCCCCACTTGTTGAGTTGAACAAATCAAGGTCTAAAAGTGATGGTTGCTTGGTCTTTCTTTTTAAATGCTTGTTTTTTTAAGGTGTTTGTGTGTGTGTGTGTGTGTGTGTGTGTGTGTGTGTGTGTGTGTGTGTGTGTGTGTGTGTGTGTGTGTGTGTGTGTGTGTGTGTGTGTGTGTGTGTGTGTGTGTGTGTGTGTGTGTGTGTGTGTGAAGAGAGAGAGGGGGTGAGAGAAAACCCAATGATGTAAATGTTGAAAAGGTGAATGAGAGGGAAGGATCAGGCTTGAGCCAATGAGATTGGGGCGTAGGACGAGAGGGGGCTGAGAGAGGGGGTGGTCAGCAACAAAGCCTCACGTTGCCATGGAAACTTGTTTATGCCTCACTGATGCATCTTGTAGATCCAATTAGCAACTGATTGTGTCCGTGTCTTCATAGACACATGCACGTGTACCCTAGCATGGTGCACACACACATGCACGCACGTTCATACATAAACACATGAGTGTTGCTGCCGAAAACCAGCAAATTGTTGGGAGAGGTAGGACAAAGGATACCCCGCGTTCACGCTCTTACCGGCCCTTGAATTATCGCGACCCCTCCTCTCCCTCGTCAGCCCCATGAGCATCAGACAATAGCATGGAACTAACGTCTCACCCAGGCCTAAGCCCTGGACCAGAGGCCTATCCATACATCCCTCACATTTTCAGGCCAAATGGGGGGTTTGACTGTTTAATTATTTTTTTCCATGTTGCATTTATCTTCTGTGAATAAATTCATTTATTTGGTTATGTCCCTTTCTAAGATGAATGGCTGTTGAAAAGGCCTTAATCCAATCATGTTCATTTTCATGGGGGGGATTTCTCCAGAAAATGGGACTTTTTAAACGATAATTTCTTACATGGCTGGCTGTCAGTGTTTAAGATCAGAGGAGGAGAGATGGCCATCATAAGCCCCTCTTCCACTCACACACTGCTCTATCAGTCCTCTCAGCCCCTGTGTGAAGACACAGTTATTTAGTGGTGAAATGATGTGTGGGACCATGAAATGAGAGGCTGTAGATAAGGTGAGATTAGACTCTGTGCCAGAAAGAAGGAAGAGACAGAGAGAGACAGAGAGAGAGGCCCGGCCCCCAATGTCTTGTTAAAACGTGAGGGATCAGAAAGAACAATAAATGCAATGCGCCCTGCTAAATCCTGCCTAAATCCGCTGGCATGGGCAGATCTAGCAGATAGCCCTGCTGCTGCGCTCGCTGTCTGCGACCACAACACACACACACACACACACACACACACACACACACACACACACACACACACACACACACACACACACACACACACACACGCACACACACACACACCCGTGGTCAGTCCGGCTGTCTGGGTTAATGCTTGGCTAACTGGGACAGCAGAGCTGAACCATGTTGACATTTTAAGCCTCAAACAAGTCCAGAACAATGATTCAGGCCGTCTGCCCCCCCTCCCATCAGACCGCAACCTCAGCCCATTCTGCTGACCGACTTGCACACATACACACACATGCAGATAGGCATAAACATACACACCACTGCACCCCAAAACACACAGACACACACACACACACACACACACGCACACACGCACGCACGCACGCACGCACGCACGCACGCACGCACGCACACACGCACGCACACACACACACACACACACACACACACACACACACACAGTGAATCTCCTCCTGTCCCCCACCTTTAGTGAATAACAGAAAACAAGCTGTGATGTGATTGTGTTGGCAGTAGATAGTGAGGTGGAGAGCTACAGTAAGGCCACATGGATTATCTTAATCCTCCACTAGATGATCATGGCAGAGGAAAGATGAACGGGGGAAGCCTTAACCTTCCGTCTGACCCCGACAGTCTGTTTTCCTACAGAAAACCTCGGGACATCTGAAGTAGAAGCAGCCTAGATATTAACTTGAAGCACAAGTCTTCTATGGAAATCTAAAAATATGAAAAAAGAATTTGTTGCATTCTTTGGGTGTAATCTTATCCATAGCCATTTCTGCGGCAGCCATTTTGTGTTTGTCCGTCTTGTTTGGCTCCATGTTAACTTTTCTGTATGCTTTGATTTGTATCCAAGTATGAGGAGAAACTTCAGAGGATTGTGCAAAGCGCTCTGTCAACTCATGCTGAACACTAGCAAGCTGCTACATGTAGGGTTCTGTGTGGGGCCAAGTAAACTAACTCTCTGCCTAAAAGCCTGCGCCAGACCATTTCTAAAGCTGTAACTCTAAGAGCTCAAGGTTTTAACGCTGTATAAACTGTCATTGAAACATGTGGCTGCTTCTCCTTTTATTATGTGTTAGTAACAATGTGTCTTCTTCTTTGTCCCTCAGGTTTGTGAATGGGAAAGGCCTGGTCCTCTATCCAGACATAGGGGACAAACTGGACATCATCTGTCCCAAAGGAGACGCAGGCAGAGACTATGAGTTCTACAAGCTGTACCTGGTGAAGAGGGAGCAGGCAGAGAGCTGCAGCACTGTGCTGGACCCTAACGTCCTGGTCAACTGTAACAAGCCAGAGAAGGACATCAAGTTCACCATCAAGTTCCAGGAGTTCAGCCCTAACTACATGGGCTTGGAATTTAAAAAGAACGTCAACTACTACATCACCTGTAAGTTTGTCTTTTAAAGATTGATTTATTGTTTGATATTTAGCATTTTAACCTTCATTTAATCAGAGAAATGCTTCAATAAGGTAATAATCCCCCGCTTCACACTCACTTACACACAGTCACACCTGGGAGTCAAACTGTATTTTAATGGCCTCTGCTGCAGCGCCATAGCAACAACTGGAGGGTGCGTGCCTTGCTTATGGAACAGTGTACTTGTCCAAAGTGCTAGTAGGTTTTAAGGGAGGTAGTTTTTTTTGAAAGATGCCATTCTGTGTAATATATATTTTTACTTATGAAACTAAAAATGTCATTTGCTGATAAAAATTCTGCAATCTATAATTTTGTCAAATTTAGAACGCTGCATCTGTACTTGTAACAAAGGACTTTGTTATGCCTATATTTACTGAAATGAAGGCTTTCTAGGCTAATGCATCAGACAGCGTGGCATACACTGTTTCCACCATCTTGTTAGTTCTGTAGCGCTAGAAGCTAACATACTGTAGCTCTGTTCAGAGCTGCGAAACACAATGTTATTCTAGACGTTACTTAGGCCTTATCTAATTCTTACTTTAGTTAGTCATTTCCTTCATTTCCTGGAATGACTTGAACAGTTTTTCTTAAATCATAGCATGTGTGGTGGTTGGTCTGGGCCTGGGGAGTTTGTCAGTTGGTCCGAGTGCTCTGCCACATCTGTCATTGATTCCTCACTGAATCAATGAAATGATCCGAGATGATGATGGTGACATGGGAGATGCAGTGTCTAAACTAACATGCACTATGCCACCTTACACCAAAGAACTTCTGGCACAGTCAGAAGTCAACAGAGTTTTTGGAAGAGCTTAATATGGAATATTGTTACATTATACTCTGACATGAATTAGCCTTTCATACATCTTCAAAATATAGATAGCTTATTTAAACTATTTAATTTGATTTATTAAGTTTTGATACAATTTCTAAAGATATACAGTGAAATGTCCTAATTAAATAACAGCTGTTTTATATCCTTTTTCCCTCCGTACAGAAATTAAATCTCACATATTTTTTTCCTTTGAACTGCAGCAGTTCAATCGATATTTGTGAATTCTCCCTCAAAGGCAGAATGCCGGGAAGCATGGAGCTTGTGATGTTATCCAGCGACAATCTTTTTTTTGCTGCTGCTGAGGCTACAACATCATGTGCACCTAAAATAATATTTCTTTGAGCTTTATTACACCCACATGTCTTTAGGAAACAACTGGGGCATTTTGGGTGTCTGCGCAAAGTTGCCCTTGCTGACTGTTGGTGCTGCTCCACACACTGTCCCCTGATTACATCATAATATTTGAACTAAGTCTATCAGGGACATGTGCGGGGCCATGCATCTTGACTACAGTATATTTCAACATCAACTTTACCTTAGGTTTAATTTGCTTGTACACAACAATGTCCTGTGTCTCTGCAGTACAGTTACCCTCTGGCTTATGTGTGTTATGTGAATAGTGTACAGTTCTTCATACTCACTCTGTCCTAGAGCCAGTTGTAAAACAGGATACAGCCTGATGGTGGATCATCATTACACTCATATACTGTTATGCCTCGCCTCAGCAATAATGGGATGTAGTATTTGTCTTGGTACTATGTTCATATGGTTGTCCTATGCGATAGGAAGTGCTTGCTTTATTTGTTTCACTGCAGCTTCTGCCTCCACCATGACACACTTCATCTATCACTTAGATAATGGCAACTTGTGGTTGCTGTACTGTATATGTGTACTATGGGTGTGAAAAAGACAGCAAACACCTGCCCTGAGCACCCGTTTCTTGCTATTTTCAATGCATGGTAGAGCCCTGTGTGTGAGTGTGTGAGTGTTGCGGGCTCATGGGTGTGTTCTCCCCGCGCCTGTGTTGGGAATGTGGTCTTGTCGCCCCGCAGAGGGGGCCTATATAGAGCAGGCTTATCTGGCCTGGTTAACGCGCTAATGTGGCAGACAGCGTTTGAGAGCAGGAGAAGATGCGTACATTCCTCTCAATCCTCCAGTCTTTTCCTTTCTTGTGTGTCTGCACTGTGACTCCACGGCTCCGCTTGTCTATTCCTTGATCACCCCAACCCCCACCAACCCCCACCCCGACCACTGCTGCTCCTGCCATGGGGTAGAACAAGCAACAGAAGGTGTGGGGTAAAGTAAGCAACAAATGGTTTGTGTTTGTGTATATGTGTTTACTTGTGTGTGTGTCCATTGCCCTGGTCTCACCACAGGGGTGTGGGTCCAGTGGGTCCTGTCCGTCCCAGCCTGGCTCTGACAGGAGGCATGGGGGTGAGGGGTGAGGGGTCACAACCTACGGACAGGGGGTCAGGGGAACACAGCATGGGCCTGGAATGATCTAAAGCCCAGACCAGCATCAGCCTGTGCTGTCCATCAGCACCCATACGCACACTGTACACACAAAGACACACACACACACAGACACACACGCGCACACACACACACACACACACACACACACACACACACACACACACACACACACACACACACACACACACACACACACACACACACACACACACACACACACAGGTGAACCTTCCCGCCCCCCTGGTGTATGAACGACACACTGGTTGTATTTCATTGCGTTGTCTAAACACAGGATATGGAGCTGTTTGTGCTTAGGGGTTAGCATCGGGAGAGAAGGGATTTTAGACAGGAGGCTTTTAAGGAGAAGGATGTTTGGAGAGAAAAATGTAAGAGAGCAGGAATACAGTTCATGCACCCTGTGAGTGTGTGTGTGTGTGTGTGTGTGTGTGTGTGTGTGTGTGTGTGTGTGTGTGTGTGTGTGTGTGTGTGTGTGTGTGTGTGTGTGTGTGTGTGTGTGTGTATCAGTGATTCTTGAGAACCGGGACAAAAAGCCGTCTTCCATATGTGACTGCTGTTATCTTTAAAAATAAAAATATTTAAAATTGTAGATGTTAAATCTTAATTTATACATGACATCTCTTATCAACAATATTGATCAGAAAGGTGTAGATTTTTTAGTTTTTTTTCCGTATGTATTTAATGTTGTGAATCTATGTGTGATCGAAATAAACTTAACTGAACTGAAATATATATACTGTATATAGGTGTGGCCTAAATGATAAGAACACTTGGCATTTCAGTTGTAAAAAATTTCACCCATAAAACGAATGAAATATGTGCAAAGTCATCATATGCTCTATACACCATTGAATAGAGCCTCGATAAAGAGATTTAGGTCATTTCCTTACAAAAAAATGAGTAAGCCCATCGCCCTCAAAGTCCAGACCTCAACCCCATCAAGCTAATGTGGGGCTGTTTGAAAAATAAACTGGACAGATCTGTTGTACATTCAAAGGAAAGCCTTTACTTTGAGTAGCAGAAGGCATGGAATAACATTAGTGTTGAAGTTCTCAAAAATATATTGACTTCATGCCAGAGAGATGTGCAGCTGTAGTTGCTGCAAAAGGTGGACATACCAAATATTAAAGTTTAAAGTTGATATAAGAGTAGGACTGACTTCATCTGATATGTGTTGTGTTCAGAGCAACTATCTGCATATTCCATGAACATAATAAAGTGAAATCATGTTTAATATACTAGAGCAATTTCACTCCATCTCACTGTTCCATGGTGGACTCTTTCCCCCTGGAGCACTGCCTCTGTGTACATACATGTCTCACTGTCAGGACATTGTCACAGCAAACAGCAGCACGTGTTTTCATTATGCTGCGAAGGTTTTTGAGTTTGCTTGTGAATCCAATCCAATTTACTCCAATTTTGTATATACTGTATTTATATAGACAGTATATACTGTATATACTGTGTATATATATACAGTTGTATAAGGCTATATATGTGATTCTTGATAACCGGGTCAAAAGGCCATCTTCCATATGTAACTGCTATTATCTTTAAAAATAAAAATATTTAAAATTGTAGATGTTATTAGGGATTAAGAATAGAATGTCTGGAGCACAATTATCTGCTTAAATGTAATTTTATCATTATTATGTCCAATATATGACACTTGTTATCTTCTCACGACGTCCAAAACAGTGTGTCCACAGAGAGGGTTTCAATCTTTCATATGCAATAAAACTAAAATTAAAAATGTACTTTAATGATTAAAAGGTGTTTTTTTCATCAAAAGCAACACTAAATAATCTCTCATATCAATAAAAACTGTTTTTCTTCAACACATTCATGTTTTATAAGGTTTCTTAGTGGTGGGACACTTTTTGTCACAACTGTCAGACAATCCATTAAAATGTAAGAAAATCAGCCAAAATAAAGGGCAGCTGTCACTATGAAGGACCTCTTGTCACATTCTACCTCTGCAGAGTACATTAGAGTCAGACAGGCTCTGATAAGTGTTGTAGTTTTAGAATATTTTACATTCCAAATCTTGAAAGTCATGCGTCACAACCATGATATGTCAACACCAACTTACAATTTCTGAAGAAGTTATTTGAAATTTTTCGATCATTTTATATTCCTGAAGTAGTTCATACTGGCACCTAACATCAACAGAAAAACCAAATGGCTACTAGATAAATTCCCTTTGTTATGTTAAAGAAACGTTAAATATGTCAACACCATCAGATGTCAACTCCGTCAGATTTCCTGTCTGACGGTGGTGACAGGCCAATGACTGAGGTCTCATGGGTCTAGCATAAATTGAGGGAAAATTTATTTGTGTTTGGTGTCTGACGGAGTTAACACAAAATAAGGAATGGCAAGGTAAAAAACCCATTTTGATAAAAAGGACAAAAGCTGGGAGGTTGTGTCAAACCTTAGCTCAGTAGCTTAGTATATGTTGGAAACATACATGTCATTTAATTTGCCTAAACATAGGGTTTGTATTTTTTCAACATTGCACCCCGTTTTGTCCCACTTCTCAAGAATCACTGATATATATATATATGCACCACTAAGAAAATAAAATAAAAATAAAAATATATAGGGGAGAACGGGGTAATCTGAGCCACTTTTTACATTTGCTCCCCTCTAAGCGAGCTAAAATTATTTATCACTCAAATTTACACATTTCCCATTAATTCAGGATGTTTCCTAGAAATGGGCATTAGCAGATTTATTTCAAGACAAAGGGCAGTGAAAATTTGTCTTGAAAAAATTCTGCTCATGCCCATTTCTAGGAAACATCCTGAATTAATGGGAAATGTGTACATTTGAGTGATAAATTATTTTAGCTCGCTTAGAGGGGAGCAAATGTAAAAAGTGGCTCAGATTACCCCGTTCTCCCCTATATGTAAATGTAAATATACATTATATATAAACTGTATACTGTGTATACACTGACAGTCTTTAAATGTACACTGGAGCCCAAAACGTTCCTCCATTTTCTCTTCCGTTTGCTTCAAATTGAAACAATGTACCGTGACTGCTGGGTGATATGTTGTCTGTAGTTAGCCGGGCCGGTGAGTCTCTGTTCTATATAAGGCTACGGCCAGGAGGCAGTACACAGAGGCGGCCTGTCTCTATGCTCCCTCTGTTGTTGTGTGTAGTGGGCAGGGTAAGCCTGATCTGTCCTGACAGCTGTCACTCTCCATCTCACTGTACCACTGTGCACTCTTTCCCCCTGGAACACTGCCTCAGTGGAGCACATGCTGTCTCACTGTCAGGACATTGCCTCAGTCAAACGCTGAAATGCCCAAATCACAGCAAACAGCAACACGTGTTTTCATTCTTGCTTCGTAGGCTTTTGAGTTTGCTTGTAAATCCAGTCCAACTTACTCCAATAGTGTTTGTCTGGAAACACAGAGCACTTTATTATTAAGGAATACATTGTTAATGGAAAAGCTCTATTTATCTCCTCTTAGAACATGGGAGCTGACTGCCTATGTATATCTGAAGGGCATGTGACATGGTGGGATTATGGTTAGCAAGACAGTTGTACAATATCAGCCATAATGCTTTAGTAAGTGGGTTCTCTCTCTCCTGCATGGCTGTGACTTCTTACTCACCAACCTACACAATCTGCCCCCCTCCCCTCTCCTCCATTTGGTAATAGCCATGCAACACAATCTGTGTGATTGACTTATTCTGGCTCTTATTTGCCCTTGGGAAGAGTCTAAGGTCAAGGTTGCAATCCCCGGGCCGGGCTGCAGCGGGTCACGTTATCCTGCGCTGCCCTACATACTGTGTGAGGACGTAAAGACTCCAACATATGTGCACACGCTCCCACGCAGCAACGCACAGGAATAACACAAGATCAGCAGCATGAACACAGAGACAGAGACGGGCTTTGTGTACAGTCAAATACATAGAAACACTGTCAGGGGCTAAGCTCCATTTGCTGTGCAGTGCAATAACGGTAATCCTATTGGAAAAAATAGTGTTAAATGTCATCTTTGAGATTCGACATAAAAATTACCATAATCAAATCACCGCCAACAGGAAACAATGGCACTTGATTGAGTTGTAAATAACTCCCACATTTCTTACTTGCAATTAAATATTTTTTTCTAACGATAATCTGGTAACCTCCCACAAAAAGAGAAAAGACTTACAAGACTCAGTTTGACAGATTTCCTACATAGAAGCAGTCAAGAATAAATGATGTATTGTTCTTATGGAATTTGAAGAGATTGGAGACATAAAGTATAACTTACAGAGCCTGAAATAATGATTAGTATTGTTGGCAAACATTTACATTGTTTGGTTTATATCCAGGGATAAGGAAACAGATAAAGATGATCATTTTTTTATCCCCTTGATTCTAATAGATAACTTTTAAAAATGATTTGTGTCCATATTAAATGATTAAATAGTCATGAATAGCAATAAGCTATAGGATATTTGGATTGACATAGAAAATGACTGGTGGATTGACGCTGAATAACTGTCATTGATGTTACTGATGAGAGATTTAAGCGCTGAGACTTAACGGATTTCATTTTCAAAGTAAACCCTTTGCTAACAGGTCAGTTTAGCACTGGTGGAGCAGCATGGCCTGGGCTAAGGAGATTTAACCCCCCCTCTGCCCCCTGCCCCACCGGGAGCCACTGTAGCCTGGCCCAGTGTTTATTACAGTGACAGTGTAATATATGACTTTCTGCTTGCTTTGCAAATCTATCCGGGCTGCCTGTGCTACTTCTCCTTTGGATATTTCATTCAGAGTGGGTTAGCAGGCACAGCGTTATTGTCGCAGGTTATTGCCTTTCGTTTATTACAGGGGAGTTAGTTTAGAGTGTGTGTGTGTGTGTGTGTGTGTGTGTGTGTGTGTGTGAGTGTGTGTGTGTGTGTGTGTGTGTGTGTATGGGGGGACATGAGGACTTTTCTTTCAGAGGGAGGGCTGCTCACGTGGCTGTACAAGTAAATGGTAACTATTGGTAACGGCTGCACTGCTAGATGGAGCTGATATATTCATGTATTCATCTCAATTAGTCCGCGCCGTGCAGCTTCACATGCAGACACTCATCCCCTCCTCGCCTTTGCTCCATGCTTATCTTATTAGAATATTTGATCCCGCTGTGAGTTCTCCATCTCTCTCATCTGTGTGTGTGTGTGTGTGTGTGTGTGTGTGTGTGTGTGTGTGTGTGTGTGTGTAGGTGCTGCAGGAAGTCTGCGTTCAAGTCATGTTAGTGAACTGATAGATCTCCTTTTAACACACAGACTACAGGAGACAACAGAGCTAGCTCTGCTGAACAACAACACACTTCATTTCTTGTGTTCATTTTTATCCTCTCCATTAACACAAAGTCATTTATCAACTTACTATTTTTGTATGAGACAGCTTTAAAAGTAGCTTCCCTGCTTTTTCTTTCATTCCATCCGCTATGCAGAAACCATCTCTGTGGTTTTACATCCAGGAATAGCTTGAGGCTTGAGGAGAGGAGTCTTCTGGAGAGATAGTTGGACCTCAGTCCACGGTGATTAGGGAAAGTAAATGTAGGACACGAGAAGATGAACCTCATTGTCCATAAGGAAAAATTGTATTGGACAATGGTGAACTGCTGAGTAAAAAAAGGATAAGCACAGGATAAAACAATGACAGCCCATAATCTAAAACACTCTGGAAAGTCATATTTCCCTTTCCATCTCAGATGTCTGAGGTTGTTTGCCCTTTGCTTTGCCAACAACACATATTCTCAGCGTCTTTCTTCTGCGGCCAATAGCTGAGCTCAAATCACAGCTCTGTGTCTGCGATAGAGCTGATCCTGCCTCTCCACTAGAACAGTGGTTTTCTCTTTTCCAAGGCACACTCTCAAATGCCTTTGTTTTCCGACAGCCATTCAGTGGCACCCTGAGCCGGGGCCTGCCAAGAGAGCCGGCCTCCACCGAGCTGGAGCCCGGGCCTGTTTACACAAACTCATGGGAGAAATATGGATGTATAATTATAGAGGTTGTTAGTTTGAATGTCGCATCCTGGCTCTGCAAACCACTGCATGCTTGGTCAGCTCCGATGAGCTGATGAAACCCTGAGCGGGGATGGCGTGAAACATTTCTGTGGAAAGCCTTTTGGGGGAGCAGGGGAGAAAGAGGAGCTTCTTGATGGAATCCAATCAGCACTGAGAGAAAAACAAACAGACATGAATCAGCAGGCGGTGATAGAGATTGCTGTGGTTGTGCAACACATAAATACACAGTCTAAATACTGCTGTGCAGGGCCAGGACCAAGCCCCGATTCTCTGAATCCAGCTCCCAGGCAAAATGTCCATGTTCCATTCCAGGATGACCACAGGCGCACAGTAACACAGTAACAGGAGCAGACAAACACACACGAGTCGTGTGTGTGCACAAACACACAGGCATAAATAAGCACAAAGCCACAGAAGCAAATTCAAATATATATATACTCATAAGCCCACACTAGCATGCAAATAGATGCTCACATCAGAAAACACAATCCGCTCTCACACGTCCATTCTCCTCTCTGCACAGCTCTGCCTGCGTAATAGAGGCTCCTGTATGCAGTGTGCATTTCATAATGCCCATTCAATTCACTATGGCTTTGCCAAGCACAGGATATTTTCAGTCAGTCTTCCCGTGGGTGAGAATGTGGGCTGTCGGAGATTGTGTATGTGTACCATGATGGATGTATGGATGTATGGATGCTGAAAGAAAAAGCTTCACGTCTCCAAATAAATGTGTGTTGTGTTAGCGTTGAGGCTGTGCTGCCTGCTAGACGGGTGATGGAACATATTTACCTCCCAAACCCACAGATCCAATGTTTTTCTCTCTCTCTTTCTCTCCCTTTTTTCTTCTGCAACTTAATCCCTCCTTCCCACCACCATCTCAGAGCTCCCCCATCTCTCCTGCACAGTGACAGATCCTTCAGGAAATTGTTTGGAGTCTGCCAGACATTTTTGTGTTGTAGTGTTTATTTGTGCTGGGGGCTCTCTCTGCTCCAGGACTAGAGGTTAAGCTCCCCAACTCCTTCAACCGCCCTGCACCCAAAAAACACTGATCCTCCATCAGTGTGGCTTTACCGTGTAACCCATACCAGGGATGAGGAGAGAGGAGCACCAGAGGATGTAATCAGTGTGTGTGTGTGTGTGTGTGTGTGTGTGTGTGTGTGTGTGTGTGTGTGTGTGTGTGTGTGTGTGTGTGTGTGTTTGTATATATGCGTCAGCTGCTGGCTTTGTGTGTATTAGGATGTAATCAGCAGCATTTTCTCTGTGGTCTGCTGTACTCTCTGATTGGGGTTTTGGCGGATAGGGAGGGAGGAGCTGTGTGTTTGTCTTGTAGCAGTCTGGCTTCAGAGCTGGAGCAGGCTAGCTGTGGTTAGGAGCTCTGGAGCTTTACACATCAGCTCCATCAGACCCTCCATCCATTATATATCTGTCTGTCTCCCTGCCACCTTGTGTCACTGTGTGTGTGTGTGCGTTTTAG
>NC_137214.1:1916417-1921417 GCF_949987685.1 Ammodytes marinus | reverse complement strand
TGGTCATAGCATCTCTCTTGCCATTCTGCCCTGCTCTCCCCAGCATAGATGACGGTTAATGGAGAATGAAAACGTAATGCTATGCTTGTTTTCTCTGTGTTCCCATGATGCTCTGGGCCCTGGTCATGACCCAAGGACACAGCTGAGGTGTGCAGCTTGTCATTTAAAGTCATCACTCTTTTACACAAGCTAACATGGTGGTGGAGCAGAAGAAGCTATGCTACTTGGTGTTAGCTCAAAGTAAGCTAACGTGGACTGAGTCTTCATGTGGATCACTGGGCATTTGCTCTTTTGGGCGTCTGTCCCACTCATGTCTGTGGTATAACACTGGGGCAGTGTGGGGATTAATGAGACTCTAATGTGGAGTGGATGACAATCAGTGTACACACATCTACACACACAAGCTCACAAACAAACCTTGCGCACACGCACGCATACACACACACACACACACACACACGTTAAGCGGGAGATAAACAGTATCTCAGCAACTCCCACATTAAAAATATTAACCTTTAGCTGTTGTTGTGTGTATGTGTGTGCCTCAGCATGTGTTGCATTGCTTCTAACCTTTAGCTCTAACCAATAGGAAGGTGAAATGCTGCTCTTTCTCTCTGACCCAGTTTCCCCTCTCTGCTTATTTCTCTGAACACGCAACATTTCAGCAGCTATTAGTCAAATCATGCACTGTGTCTGTGAGCCCAGTTTAGAGGCATGTGTGTATGCTTGTGTGTGTGTGTGTGTGTGTGTGTGTGTGTGTGTGTGTGTGTGTGTGTGTGTGTGTGTGTGTGTGTGTGTGTGCACACAAGTGTGTTTCTGGGTGTTTTTTAGTTTTCAGGCTGTTTGTTCACCTGTTAGTTTTGTGTATTCAGCGATGTTAATGTGTGTTTGCTTACTAGGGTTGTGCCATTTCTTTTTTAAATAGTCGTCAAATTGATAAGGAGCAACGTTCACTGTATTCAAATAATTAACAGTCACAACCACCTGAAATGTTGTGCATTTACGAGTGTACAACACTGATGCAAAAACATTAACTGCAGGCAACTTCTCCTGACAGTGTTTCAGGCAACTTCTCCTGACAGTGTTTCCCCATTTTAACTCTGCACATGATTTGTGTAGAAACTGCTGAGCTTTTCTGTGGCTGCAGCTCCATGATATCGGTGAAAAGAGCCATTACAGCCAATTAGCTTCTCTGTCATTAGGGAGGGCTGTGTGGGCTACTGGCAACTTCTATACACTACAGCTGGAATAGCTGCTGAAGGTAAAATAGCTAATATCTAAAAATGTTCCGTTTAAGGGACAGCAGAGTTGCTGTGGTAGGATTGAGTCTTACAGTTGGTGTGGTTTTTAAAATGAATATGGAATGCTTTGAGCTGCTGCCGTTGCTTCTCATAACTTTAATACTAGATGCAACAGCTTACAGTATTCTTAAGCGTTAATTCCCCATCCCTTAGGTTACACTGTTTTATTCTGACAATCAAATTCAAAATGCTATGATCAGAACTGTCAGATAAGGAGGGTTTTAGGCTTAGAGCACATTTTGAGCAGGCCTCCTTCATGACTGTGTGTGTCTGTGTGTGTGTGTCTGTGTGTGTGTCTGTGTGTGTAAGTGTGTGTGTGTGTGTGTGTGTGTGTGTGTGTGTGTGTGTGTGTGTGTGTGTGTGTGTGTGGGGCTGTGGGTCTGGAGAAGGGTTGAGAGTGTGTGCTGTGCTGTGAGATGAGTCTGTCATGTCGGAGTGTGCTCAGTCTGTTCCTGTTTGAGACAGATGACTTGCTCTGCTCCCCAAGGTCCTCCTGTTATTCTGCATCCTTTATCTCCTCCTTATCCCACAGACGGCCTGCACCATGTGTGTGTGTGTGTGTGTGTGTGTACCTTTGTTTTTGTGTGTGTATGTGTGTGTATACATTAGTGCGTGTATACGTGAAAATTCTACATGCGTGTATTCTGCTGTAGATGTTTCTTTGTACTCGCACATAGTGGCAAAATAGGTCTTTGTGATTGTGTGTGTGCCGGTGCGGGTACACCTACTATCTATGGGGTACACGGGGGAGTTGTGTGTCTGTCTGCAGGCGAATGGGGCTCACAGCATGCTGAGCTGGGGAAGGGAGAGTGGAAAGAGCAGCAGTGTTAAAACTCTGGATCCACTGGAGAGGTGACACACACAAGCCCCTTTTATGCCTCGTTTCCACCGAGTAGAGCGGGTCGGATCGGAGCGGCTCAGAGCGGGACAGCTCACTTTTAAGAATCTCGGTGTTGTTTCCACCGCCGACCCTACCCTTACTGGTAGGGCGGGGTTTAGGCTGGACTGCGATAGCCGACGCCAGAATGTGGGTCAAACTATCGGGCTGTGGGAACAACTGTGGTCAAGCCAGCGGTCTCTTGTTTTTGCTTGGTCAAACCAGCCGCTTCTTTATTTATTCCCCCCGTGTTGTGAGCACAGAGACGGCTCGGTGCAACTGATAGAGACAGTGAGCGAACAGCACTGGCTGCGGCAGCTACGTGACATCGTAGCAGTGGGACACAGTGTAGCCAACTGATTCATTTAATGACGAGGAAAAACACCACACAATAAACAGTGCCGCGCTCACATTTTCGCCAAAACTCTCTTCACTCTAGCCGAGGTGACTACAAACGGCGGAGATGATTCAAACCAGCCGCTTCTTTATGTATTCCCCCCGTGTTGTTGTGAGCGTGTATTTTACTACTATCTATGGCGTAAACACACAGAGACCGCTCGGCGCAACTCATAGAGACAGTGAGCGAACAGTGCTGGCTGCAGCAGCTACGTGACTATGGGACACAGTGTAACCAACTGATTAATTTATTGACGAGGAAAAACACCACACAATAAACAGAGCTGTGCTCACATTTTCGCCAAAACACAAGACTCTCTTCACTCTTGCCGAGATCTACACATGGCGGAAATGATTCTTTCGACCAATCAAATGACGGCAGTGTGTAGCTCCGCCTTCTCATGCATTTTCGGCCCGCTTTCAGGCCGCTAGTACCCCTACGGAGGAGTACTGAGATCGGGAGCGGCTCAGAGCGGTTAGGTGCGCTTAAACCGTACCCTACCCAACTTTTGGCAAATGAAAAGCCAAACTACCCGGACCGAACCGCTCCGACCCGACCCGCTCTACTCGGTGGAAACGAGGCATTACACAGCCAGTGAAAGCCGGGAATATGCCGGCCTTTCGGCCCTCCGCCCTGCTGTATAAATGCGACAGTTGCGGAACGAGGGAAGAAAGGTGCGAGAGATTGTTCCGGGAATTTTACTACCTCGGGGGGTAGTAAGATTCCCGACACAATCAGTTCCGCCTCTCTGTTTAAATGCTCCAGCTTGTTGTTGCGGAACAGGGGGGCGTTTGACGTTCCATAGTCTACGTTCTAAACATGCGACCATGTTAGCAGTTCAAGGATTTGTGTTTAACATTAATCACGGCGGCCTGATGTCCTGTAAAAATCACCAAATAAAAGGAACGGCGTATAATCTAACTGATCATAAGGTCCGTTGCTCAATCCAAACCCCCGCGCTTCATTTTGCAGAGTGTATGAGTCTATTTCTGCCCAGGAGAAGTTGTACAATGGGAAAGCTAGACTAGGCTAAGTAAGGGATAAAGTATAGCGAACGGGTCACTTGCTAGAAATAAAGACCGACAAGCTGAAGCAGGAGCCCGACGCGCAGCGGAGGGCTCTTGTTCAGCTTGACCTAGTAACGGGGGAATAGTCTGCTCGCCCCGCTAGACTGTCTGCTTCAGCTGACTAAAGGCTCCGGCTCAGCTGTTAGCCACAGAGCTACTGTTTTGCTAACACAACTCAAGACTCGCACACTCCACAAATAATAATTCTAATCGGCCAATATGTTTAACAAGAGCTCCATCTAGCTAACAAAGCATTTTCCCCCAACATAAATAACACAATTCACGGAGAAAATTACTGCGGAACATTTACATTGCGGGCTGCAGCCTGAAGTTACTGTCCAACTGTCAATATGCGGCCAAACGTACTCACGTCGTCTTGACTGGATTCCTGACGGACATTCACCATGACTCCTGTGTTCCCTGCTCTCCTGATACATGCAAAGTCATGTTGAAAAAGTATTCCATTGTTTTCTGAACGAGTAGTAGCCCTGTTTGTAGACATCTATCCATCAAAACTATGACGTAGATCCTTAGCAACGGTCATTATACCCTTGACAGCGGTCTGTCTTGCTGGAAATAACAGACCTGTAGAATGCTGTGATTTACATAGGATTCTCAAAGTGCCATGTAATAAGCTAGGCTAAGCTAGGCTAAGCTAGGCAGCGACCGGATCGCGTGGGGACAGTAAAATACGGCCCTCTTACTGCAAGCTCCAGCACTTCTGCTCTCAATTCACCGGCCAGTGTTGTTGTTGTTGTAAAGCAGCTGACCGGCGCGGCGCTAAATGTTTACGTCACACCTGACGCTGTTTACAAGCACCTCTTTCATTCCGGATGCTGTGTAAAAGGGACTACTGATGCGCCAGCAGGCCGGCGTTGCTTGGTTCTGTGTAAATAACACAGAAGCAAGCAAAGCCGGCATATTGGAGTGATGTTGTTCCGTCAATATGCCGCAATCTCTGTGTAAAAGGGGCTACACACACACACACACACACACACACACACAAAAACCCACACACACTGACACTGACACTTGGAGCTGCTGACAGGTCCTCTGCAGAGGTTAAAGCTGTCGTAGACTTGAAGCACCAAGCCAGCGGGACCAGCCATGGAAGTCCATAGTGTCCAACCTTTAGCCTGCTGATATGAGACTATGAGTCTGGACTGGTGTAAAGGAAGCACACACACACACACACACACAAAATAAAATGAAATAAAATTAATATTCACGAATGTGCACGTATCCGTCCAAGAGTGAGCACACACTTAAAATACACATCAATGTACACCATCATACACACAACTCAACAGAGAGATGCTCCAGTGCACAGCTGCACGGAGGCCGTAACCAAACAAAGC
>NC_137214.1:1893917-1913917 GCF_949987685.1 Ammodytes marinus | reverse complement strand
CGGCTGTGTTTATCTCCCTGATATACTCCCTCAAAGTTCTGTGTGCTGCAGTTTAAACTTGATGTGTGTGTGTGTGTGTGAGTGATCAGATACGTTATGCCTGTTCTGTTATGTATTTAGTTTTTTGTTGTTGAAAATGTAGACATTATTGCTACCTGGTGCCTTCTCGTCTCGTCTAAATGGAGGTTTTTATGCTGTGGAGAATGGTGTGTGTGTGTGTGTGTGTGTGTGTGTGTGTGTGTGTGACTTTCTGTGTGAACAGTAGCCAATGAATGTCACCTCTCATTCACTTTCTCATTAAACAACCTGCTCTCTGTCTGTCACTTGGGCTGTGTCTATCCCCTTGCTTTGGGCAGGTGTGTGCGCGACAATACACACACACACACACACACACACACACACACACACACACACACACACACACACACACACACAGAGCATATTGCACTGTATGAAAGCACCCCCACCCCCCGTGGGCAGGACAGGAATAATAAGCAGGAGATGATTCATGATGGAGATGGAGAATGTATTCTGCGAGACCACCTGAGTGACCTCATTTAGCAGAACCTGAGAATAAATATAGCGCAGCGCATGGCACAGTAGCCTACAGGCCGGCATGTCTCACACATCTCCCACTCTGTTAGTGGGAGCACCTATGGGAGCAGTCCCCCCTACTCCACCCTGAATGTCCTTGTAAAATCTGTGCATATGTGTTTTATGCAAGTGTGTGTGCTCTCACGTCTGCATGTTAATGTGCTAGCAGTAGTGCTATGTGTGCAGTATTGGAACGGGAGCCTTTGTTACAGGCCAGCCCTTCCCCCTGTAAGGCTTGCTCTTGGCTGATATACATTTGTACTGTAGATATTTCCCAACATCAACATTTGGCACCTGGTTTCTCTTATGACTTCAGCAGCTGTAGATCTTTTGTTCTCCCACTCGTCACTTTGTGGCCAACGCTCCACCACACCCACCATGAGGAGGAGGGCCTGGAACCAGACCAGAGCTCTGGAGCTGACCGCTTTATTAGAGAGAGATTCCTCTCTGGAATGACCACTTCTCTGGGTATTCTAATGTCTTTGTTCCACTAAATCATTAGCAGCAGAAGGGGAGTGTCTTTGTTCTTCCTCCTGTAGTTTGATCCCCTTGTGTTTTTATCTCCACCGAGACACACAGGAAGACCCAATCCCCCATTTCCTCTTTCCAAAACACGCCATGACGGCTGCCGGCGTTTTAATATCTTCAAATCCAGATTTGGATTAAAGTCAGTATGCAGCAGGGATGAAAGGAGAGAGGCAGAGGGTCAGAGAGGAGAGAGAGTAAGTGACCGCGAGGGAGAGAGAGAGAGAGAGGCTTTCAGATTTAAAAAAATAATAATAAAAAAAAGCTTACATTGTTGTTGTGTCATTGTTATGGTGTACGTTAAGAGTTTGACAAACTGCTGGCAATCAATGACTGTGTGTGAACTGTGAGGTGAATACATAGATATCAGATGAAGGTTCAAACATAAAGACAGGAGTGTGTGCTGCTTAACAGTCAACTGTCTGCATGTTTTTAAATGGACTCAACAGTTGGTCCTGTAGTCCATACTTCCATCCTGAATAAACCTTTAAAGATGGATTCACACAAAGGAAATGTGCTTCAAAGCGGACACGGTTAATCAGATCATGTATTTCCAGGGGTACAGTGAAGGCCATGAATTATTTGACGTTTTAAATGGCTTGAATACCAACAAGGTACAAAAGTGATCATCTCTTTATAAATGCAGCTCTCTATCAATGGTTTGCCTGAACACAAGCCTCCCAGGGCCAAGCCATCATCATGCCACATCAGTAATGTCAGCCAGCCAGGAACAGTTCATTTACATGACAGTGGTAAGTTAACACTGAGAAGATTTGTTCTCCCTGAGTGGATATAAAATTCATAGCATGACGCTCGCTCTTAGTCAGATTATTCAAGTGCCTTTGAGCTCTGTCTTCAAAGAGCTCATTCCTCTATAACCTTGCCCTGCAAATTAAAACATTGAAAAGAAGAGGAGAAATCGGGTGGAAAATGTCAGGCTGATGTTCAGACTGGTGGCAGCGTCTGGGCCATTCAGGACTGCCAGATGCCGTGTGCCTTTAAGACTGGAGCAGGCATGTTCACATTACTGTCTTTGAATGTTCCCTTTAGAGGAAGACACGCTCCCTGCATGCGACTTTACATAAATCAGAAGACTCTCTTAGCCTTGAGTGTTCATTCACATTAACGTCCCACGTAAATATGAGATCTCTTTCTTCCTGCTCTGCACTGGGCTGCTGGGATATATTTCAGTGTCCCTGTTCACTCAGCATGTTGAGAATACAGTAGGGGGGGGGGGGGGGTGGGGGGGGAAAGCACCTCCATAGCAATGTTATCTCAATCTCTCTCGCAAATTATCACGTACCCTGGGCCGCCCTAACAAAACTTTGTGATTGTGTTTGTAATTTAGAACCCGGGCGTGATCTGATAATGTAACATAATATTAGTGCAATTCATTATTTCCATTTTCTTTTTCTATTTCGCCCAAGAACAAAAGCTGAAATCCCCACAGGGAAAGAAAATGTCAACGTTGATAATACTTAAGAAAGACAAAGGCATGAATCAACTGTGCTTTTTCCAAAGCTGATTTCAAACAGGGCCCACTGTTTAGAGCAGGGAAATGCATTTAGAACCAAACGTCATGCCAGGGAGGGAACGCATTTGACTGTTTGTAAGTTATTGTCTGGAGCCCTTCCCTGTCTGTAGCTGAGTCCGTCTATGTGCCATCACTAGATAAGACTTGTCCTAATGAGGGGACTGTCTCACTCACTAGATGGTCATTGAGTTAAGAGGGAGGCAGGGGAGGGCTAGACAGCACATAGAAATAACAACCAGGCCGGAGCAGGGAGAGCAAGACGGATAATGCAGGAAGAGAAACAAAAGCATTTGAGAGGAAGGGAGTGAGTTGAAACAGCAGACTAAGCGGAGATGGAGATCATTTGGGGAATTCCAAAATTAGAGCTGCCATCGCATGCGCCCACACAGGCACGCACCCACCCACACACACACACACACACACATACACACACACACACACACACACACACACACACACACACACACACACACACACACAAACGTGTGCTTTTGCCGCTCTGTGTTAAGGTCAGAGTCACACTCTGTCTCCCTAGGTCATTATCATGGGCCCTAAAATAGACGGCCAATTGTGTCACCGTGTCTGAAGTGAATGTGACATTGAATAAACAACCCTGCACCCTTAGCTGTTCACTCAAGTCAGAGCCTAACACACACTTTAAGACAAATGGAGACACATACACACACACACACACACACACACACACACTCATGCTCCAATATATACATGGACACACACACACACACACACACACACACACACACACTCACACACACACTCATGCTCCAATATATAAATGGACACACGCATGCACATACATTAAGTGAGGCATTTAGCTCTCAGCACTCCTAGCGAGTAATGACACATGTGGCTCGGAGGGAGTAAGCGGCTCGAGGACTTGGCAAGCAGCTGGAAGTCTAACTGGCATGTCTCACTGTTCAACTATTCACAGAGGAGAACACACTCACACAGGTCCCACCATGTTCCTCCTACCACACATCCACAGGGCCCTAATGTTGTTCCGTTCATTTGACTTCACTTTACTGTGTTAATGAGAGATACGGGTGAGGAAAGGGCTGGGAGTTGATTGAGGGTGAGAAGGGCTAATCACTGGAAGAGCTAATCAGTGCCGGTGGTAAATATTGATTGGCTGTGTGCGTTGTGGAACTGCTCATTAACCAGTGTGTCATCTTCTCTCCTTGTTCTCTTTTTCTTTTTCTTTTTCTTTTTCTTTTTCTTTTTCTTTTTCTTTTTCTTTTTCTTTTTCTTTTTCTTTTTCTATCCCTCTCCCTCTCCCTCTCTCTCTCTTTCTCTCTCCCTCTCTCCCCTTTCTCTCTCCCTCTCGCTCTTTCTCTCTCCATCTCTCTCTCCCTCTCTCTATATATCTCTCTCTCTCTTCCAGCCACTTCTAACGGTACAGTGGAGGGCCTGGAGAACAGGGATGGGGGCGCGTGCAGGAGCCGCTCCATGAAAGTCATCATGAAAGTGGGACAAGGTAAGAGGCTGCTCCCCTCACACATGTACAACACCATACATACAGCTGCTGCTCCCAGCCATGTTTCACTTTGCTCTGACATTCTCATTTATCGCTATGTGACTTTGTCTGCTCCCCACAACCAATATGCTCTATGTGTGTGTGTGTGTGTGTGTGTGTGTGTGTGTGTGTGTGTGTGTGTGTGTGTGTGTGTGTGTGTGTGTGTGTGTGTGTGCTGTGATGAAATGTGTTAATGCTTTGTTTTTATTCTTTATTACCACCTAAGGCTTAGTGAAAATTCAGTGGGCCCATTTAGTGACTTTCAGTGGTGTCGCAACTTGATGATTTGATCAAATTGGGGTCAAAATGTACTGTTACATTGCCATTTTAGTTTTTACAACCTATTACAATATGTATGTTTACAAGGAATAAGCACTGGTAACAAGAATACATTTTTAATAAAGTCTTTAACCCACAACTTATTTATGAATACTTAATGAATGAACAGAATAACATAGCTGCAAGCATATTAATGATATAATTGATTAGACAGAAACTAATCCCTACAGTGTGTGATAACAAATGTATTAGCTGTTTAAACACAGGCAGGTTGAAACTGAATTTAAGGGCGTGTGCTCCACCTCAAACAATGAGTGGTTTGACAAAAATCTCTTGAGGTTGACTGAACAGATTTATCACAGAGCTTTCAGCCACATCTGGTGGGCCTTATGGATGGTGTTTGCTCTCAATAGCATTAAGTTAGTAAGTCATTATTTTCAGGTATTTATGAATAAAATAAATATATTTTATTTATTAAGGACTTAAATTAAAACATTTAATTTAAGTCCTTAATAATAAATTAAGGACTTAGACTAATTTAATAAATTAAAACATTTAATGATATATATATATATATATATATATATATATATATATATATATATATATATATATATATATATATATATATATATATATACACATATATATATATATATATATATATATATATATAGCATTGAATGTTTTAATTTAAGTCCGGAATTTCTATAGCACATCAAAAATAAGAGCCCACTCCAAATGTTCAGTGTCACTTGTTTTAGTCTTTAGAGGCATATGTTTGAGTAAAATGAACATTTTGGTTTTATAATATAAACTACTTAAAACATTTCTTCCAAATTCACAATAAAAATATTGTCATTTAGAGCATTTTCAATAAGTAATGTAGAGTTAAAGATTTAAGAAAAATCCAGACTAGTCTCTTAATTTTTTCCGGGGCTTTATATATAAATGTGTGTTTGTTTATTGATATAATAATTGATTATATATTTGATAAACATATTTGATATGGTTAAACCTGTATAATATTATAATTATAGTGTGTTATACACATTTATTATTGTTTATATACTATTAATAAATGTATTTGAATGTATTGGTGCCAAATCATCTCTGCCTAAAATTCAACTCTCAGGTTGAAGATAGTTAATAAAGATAATGTTAAAATCTTGACTATCTCTTTTAAATCAGCAGTCATTTTGTATAATGTTGCTTAATATGGAAATATGCTTTAAACTGTTAGACTATAGAGATGTGTCAACCGTTTGGCGCTATGTCCTACTGATACATTGTATGTCTTTGTATTGCTTTCAAATCTCTGGTTGAATGAGGCCATTGCAGTCAATGTTGCAAATCAATAAGCAGTACTGCTTTATGGACTCCACTGCTGGATTCAAATGATTGTTGTGTCATTGTGATGAAGTGTCCTGGGGCCGTATTCACAAAACATTTTAAGGCTAAGAGTAGGTCCTAACGTGCTGATTTAGGAGTAACTCTCAAAAATAAGGGGCGTTTCACTCCTAATTTTAGGACTCCTAACTTTTTAAGATAAGTGTAATTCACAAAGCATTTTAGCGCTAAAACTAGCTCCTAAATCTATGAAAAGCTAGGAGTCCTCAAGAGGACTCTTAAGTCACTAAGAGTAAATCACAGACAGTCATTTGATGGTGTTTTGGATAGCTGTAAGGGGTTAATGATCTTAGTAAAGCTATATTTAGAAAGTATAGACACATTTATATTTATTAAATGTAGGCTATATAATAAAATATTTATTAAGTTCCTTTTCCTGCAGTTGCTTTGGGTTTACGATGCACTGAAAGTTACTGTTGGTGTCACGTTTGGGTTTAATTTCCTACTAGAGGCCTATATGGCGTTTCGCAGCATTATGTCTATGCTTCGCAGCATCTCCTCCGTTCCACAGGTCTGCTACTGTATAGTTGCGCGTCTCGCCCTTCTCCTTCCTCATGCACTTTACGATTTCGCCGGCTGTTGTTTCTAAATGGTGAATTTCCTGGTTTGTCGCTGTCTGGCTATTGCTGCATAGTCCGCCATTGAGAGAAATACAGTGAGAGTGCATGGCGTGCAGCTCTTCAATGAGGATATTTTTTCCGATTCAAATAATTGTAAAATTTAAAATGAATAGACCTATGTGGCGATATTGTAGGCTAATTGTGAAATAATGTGTGGGAAACCCTGCAGTATCTTGGTTTCATGTTAAATCAGTGTCACTTGTCATTAATTGTATATAAAAACTCTTTACTTTAATACAGCGACACAATATGGATATCTCCCACAGTGTTTCCATCATAAATTCACTCTTAGCTCTCATTCCCTCTCAGCCAATCACTGTAGGCATAGAAGGTATGAACATGACATCATCCATGGCAACAGGGTCAACACCGCCCTCTAGTCTTAGCTTAGGAGTCCCTCCCATTCCTTAGTAAAAGTTGGTCTTATCAGCTTTGTGAATAGGTTTTAAGAAATTACTCCTTACTAAGAACTTTTGGTGCTCCCTAGGAGTACTCTTAGTGCTAAGATAAAATGTTTTGTGAATACGGCCCCTGATCTGTTAGCTATTTAGTTAGGTATAAGTCATTAGAGATTTCCATCTAGTGTCTATCATCAGTTTCTCAATTGAATTTTTAGTATCGCATAAAATGACACTTTGATACATCAAGCTCTATTATGTGGATACAAGCCTTTTGAATCAGTCTAATTCATCTATGCATGAACTGTTTGTGCAAATAAGTAGTCCACTGAGAAGTACCAAGCAAAGAGACATGACTCCATTTCACAATGGTAAAGAAGGACTGTGATGTTCTTCAGCTGTTTTCAACCTGAACCTTATACAGTCATCACACATTTGAAAATGTTTGAATTTGGTTTGTAAGTGAATGTCCGGGGTGGGCTAAGACATCTTAAAATGCTGGAAGTAAACAAGCAAGCTTTTGTTTAGATATCCTTGGACACAACATTTGGTTTGCATCACACATTCCACTTTTCAGACGCACTCCTCCTGGCGTTATGGCATGCATATCCTGATTCCTGACAGAGTACAGTACACAGATGTGTGACTCTGTAAACATTCCCATCATCCTCAGTGTGGTTGTTTTGACCCAAACAGACAGTCACCATCTGAGGGGAACATCTGCCCACCGCGCTCATCTGATTCAGGCTTCACAACCTGGAGCTGAGCATGTCAAAAAAACAACATCCCCTGAGACTTATGGGAACTCTGCAGAGTGTGTGTGTGTGTGTGTGTGTGTGTGTGTGTGTGTGTGTGTGTGTGTGTGTGTGTGTGTGTGTGTGTGTGTGTGTGTGTGTGTGTGTGTGTGTGTGTGTGTGTGTGTGTGTGTTATTGTGCAGTTATTCCAATGTTAGCGAGTGGGATGACAGCAGAGCATCCTGACAGTGGTTGGAGAATAGAAGCTAACAAGTTGCTGATGCTAGCAGTCTGAGCTAAAGCAGATTCAGCAGATATACAGTATAAACCACATCGAGGAAACAGACAGGCATTGCATTATCTCTCCATGTAGGTCAATGTGAGCATCAACATCTTGGCACTGCAACACTCCCGCCACATGACAACATGGCTACATGAGTGTTAGTGTTGGAGGAAAAAACTAATGGCAGTGTGTTATGAGACGTTTCTCTTAGCTCGTGTCTGTTTCTGTTTCTGCTGGCTATTCCTAAACTTCACCACAGTGAAGGAAGTGTGCTGTCACTCACTATCAATGTGCCCTAAGAACAAGAATCTATTTCTGGGAGTTACATTTTTCAATGCCCATCCGACAGTAACTATCAGTGGATGGAACTTGTGATTATTTTCCATTTGATTCATTAAGGCGAAACAATGCAGGCAAATGTATATTTAGGTGTTAATTTGACTAAACCTTGTCTGTTTGTATCTGTATAGTATTTCTTCTATACAACCATCTTTAAAGGCCATTATCTCAATTAGTTTAGTATTGAGTATTATTTTTTCAATACTCCGAACCAAAAATCTCAACATCTATATCGCTTACATCAACTAAACTTTCCATAATCATTCTCAGCACTATTCTGAAGGTTATTACAGAAGGATATGTGTATGTGTTGTTAATCGTCTGATTTATGAGACATTTTCTTCTTAAAGACATGTTGAAAATGCATATTTGAAATGATCAAAAAAGGCTGTATCCAAAGTCATGGAAATACTTTGGACACTAATATGTTGTAAAAATCGAATAAAGATTTTTTCATTGGCTTTATCCAACAAAAAAGTATTTCTGGTTTTAGGAAATCCAAATGCAAATTATGCAAACGTAGTTAGATATTGCTACATTTACATACAGCTTCAAATATTTCTGAAACAAAATGTAATACACAAAATAATTGTTTTAATGTCAGTGGCAAAGTTTCATGGTGATATCTATAAGTTAAAGATTTGACCCTCATCACCTGAATGAGTCCCCTAATCCCAGTCCCAAATGATTTATTTAAATAGTTGTTTATAAGTAAGTACATGTATTACAGTACTTTAAATTATGAAGGCACTTGCTATGTTGTCTATTGTCATTTGTTATTTAAATAAAAAATGTTGTGTAAAATAGTTGAATGAGCTCTTTCTCGAGCATCTACAAAAGAAAAATGATGCATTAGTAATAATACAGATAGAATACAGATGTATTTTGCAGTAACCCAACACTTACAAGGTCTATTTCATGCATTAACCTTTGATACATAAAGCACATTTATATAATGTGCTGATAATATAATATAATATAATATAATATAATATAATATAATATAATATAATATAATATAATATAATATAATATAATATAATATAATATAATATAATAATGTAAACATTTTGTGCAATACTTTTACTTACATTTTTTACAGTGTGCTTTTGCTACTTTTGCTGAATTAAAGAATCATAATCCTTCCTCCAGCCATCATAAAGGACAAATGAAAAAATAAATTCCTCGTTAATCAAATAATAGTTGTATACCGTCCAAATGATATGCCTTTAAAAACAAAGTTTAATAAAGGATTAACAGAAAATGAATTGATAACAACGTCTTATAGTTAGCATGTATTTAAGTTCAATCAGACAAAAAATAAATAAAGATACATCCTTTGTTTTTTTAATCCAAAGTTGACTTAGTTCTTCTGAACTGTGACTGTTCTCTACTCTGAGAAAGGTAGAAAAGTCAACTGAAGAACACTTTCGAGAATAAAAAAAAAACTATTTTATGACGTTTTATAAAGAAATCCCCTAAGAGGATGCAAACAGTCACTGTTTGCAGGCCTAGCCTCTACCTTGCTCAGCCATGTTGTTTGACCAAACCAAGGAACCTGGGCTTTGCGTTGGCTCTCAACCCAGATGCTATTGTATTTAAGGCACATTTCCTCCGTGTCTCTGCAGCCGAATGCCAACACATCCTGTGGCCAAGTCCCCAAGACATTTTCCCATATGTCCACTCACACTCCTCTGCACTTTGCTCTGTGGATTCTATTTTCAATGACTCATCCCAGTCTTTTATATGTGCACATTCTTTTATTCTTCCATGTTGATGTGGAGACGCTATACTCTAAGTTTAATACAGTTTAATACGTCGCTGAAGACTCATTTTTGTTGCATTGGTCCTTTTTTTTTCATGTATCTTATATGTTATTTTGTATTGTATCTTGTACAGCACTTTGGTCAACTGATGTTGTGTTTAAATGTGCTATAGAAATAATTTTGACTTTGACTATGAGTTTGAGACTCTCCTGCGCATAATCACGTTGAATCAAGATGCTGCCTGACACATTGATATGTCATTGTACCTTAAATTCTCCTTCTTCTGTGTTTTTTTGTCTTTTTAGTTTATATAGATTGTATAAAATAAGCCCAAAGTGATTGAAAAGGGAAATAACGGTAGCCCATATTTAATACATCCAAGGCTCTCTCTCCTTCCTCCAGCGAATCATGTCACTGCTCATAGAAATATGTTGACTCACCTCCTCTCACGCATCTCCTCCCACTCATTCTCTCTCTCTACCTCCTCCCAACTTATCTGTCTCTCTTCATCACTCCATCATCGCTCTGTCCCACACACACACACACGGACACAGAAACAGACACACACACACACACACACACACACACACACACACACACACACACACTCCCCCCTTCTGGCGGGCTGGCTGTTCTGAGCTAAATGCTGTCTGAATAGCTAAGGGAAATGTCAGCGGTACACACACACACAGAAAATGGGTCAGAACATTAGAACGCTGGCTGCACATGCTCAGTGACACACAGTGTTGGGGCTGCATGCGCCGACTAAATCAGATCGCTGTGTCCTCTGGTATCCTCTGACACATGAATGTTCCCACTTCTCACTCCTGTCTTTACTCATCAATTATTGACGGGCGCACAACAGCTCCCACAGCCAGTCACCACTGCTGCTCTCACTATGGGGCTATGCAGTGGTCTGGACAGACAGCAGGCCATGTGAACTGGCTGATTATAGTGTGGCTATGTTAGCCAAATAGTACTTTGTTTGCACAAAAAAAAATTATCAACTAATAAAAAGTTAGTGTTTTATCGATTTTTGTTATCTACTGTACATTGTTTTTAATTTAATTGAGATGTTTCATTTGTGGGAAGGAGTTCAGTGAAGTCAAACACAGCCTAGGTGCAATGGTATGTATTTTATTGACCGACTTTAAAAATAAATTATATTTTTCAGTCATATTTTTTTAAAGTGTTAAAATATCATATCATATGGTTATGGTGAACCTTATATGGTGTATGGTATCATTAGATGAGGGTATGGTCCCTCTTTGTCTTTCCTCTTTATTCTGTGTTGTCTATGGTTGATATCTCCCAGACATCCCACACCCTATTCATTTCCCTAAACAGAGTCTGGGCCGAACTAGGGGGGAATATAGCAAATAGACTTTAGACTGTCAGGCCTATTTTTACTCACACACTCTCTCACACACACACCCACGTCCAAGCTAACTTGCCACGAGGGACTCAAATGTAAATTGCCTCCCCACACGCCCTCCTCTCCGTCTCTCTCTCTCTATGTCACACACATACACACACACACACACACACACACGCGCACACACACACACACGCACACACACACTCACACACGCACACACTCACACACAGCCCCTGAGCATCCCTTTTGGGCAGATGCAGATAAGGCCATTTAAATGAGGGCCATCTGATAGTGTACTGTGGAATCCACCGGACCAACGTGGCTAATAGTTTTCTAACTGTCTTGTGTCTGCCGGCCCTGCCCTCATAAAGGGCCACGCCGCGGACCCACCAGTGTTTAGCTCACACACTTCAAAGTCTGCACACTGAAATGACTACAGACAGAGAGATAAACTGTCTGTTTCCTTTACCTTCCCCTCAGAGCTTATGCAAGCCCTTCTTCTCCTCCTCTCCCGTGCTCTTCCTGTCCTCCCCTCTCTCTCTCTCTCTCTCTCTCTCTCTCTCTCTCTCTCTCTCTCTCTCTCTCTCTCCTCTGAAGTGTGCCTCTTTGAGCCAGAGTTAAAGCCAGAGCTATAAATAAAGCAGATTATGGCCTTTTAACGTGATGAATAATGTAAAACAATAAAAAGTTAATATATAACTACTTTACCCTCATTCTGCCATGCCTAAGTGTATTGTAAGAATATTCTAGGTGTGGGCTCTTTGTGTTTGCACGCATGGTTGTGTGTGTGTGTGTGTGTGTGTGTGTGTGTGTGTGTGTGAGTGTGTGTGTGTGTGTGCGTGTGCGTGCGTGTGTGTGTGTGCGTGTGTGTGTCCTACACACTCATGAATGTGTCAGTGTTGGAAATGCCTGTCTGAGTGTTTGCTGAAGGAGTTGCTGATGTAGATGTGAGCTCATTTTTTACGACAGGACAGGGATAGCGGAGTGTTCACAGACGTTTGCTTGTCCTTCCTCTTGTTGGAGCTTTTATCTCCACTTCTGAGAGACGTTTTCAACACAGGCAGAGATAGCCTTCCCTACGTGAACAAGGCATATCAAAAGACAATATGGACAAAATATGCTTTGCAGATGCAGGGGAACATGTCATTGTAATTCATTCCATGTATCTTGCCAAGGCTAACTGTTCTCTGTGTCTCTTGTGTTTCCCACAGTTCCAAACGCAGCAGCCCCAGAGGCTCCAGAGGACAATGCCATCCCCCCAGAGTCCAGCCCCAGTCCCCCTGACGTGAGCCGCATCGGGCCAGTCCAACCACCTGGAAACACTGGTGAGCTCATTGACTTACTAACAAGATACCAAATCAAATGCAGGCCAACTCCTATATACAGGAGGCTTTTTCTTCTTTCAATAGAGATCAAACATTTTAGTAAAATAAAGGTTTTTAAAATGGTAAAATATTAATATTCACAGCCTCGAGGGTTCACGTAATAATTCATCACAATTAGCCTAAAAGGAGAAATCGTAGTTTAGTTTCCCTGTGCACGTTTTTTCTCATGTGGATTTTTTCATGCCTCAGGCATTCCTTTGATTTCAGGGGAGGAGGGGTTGTGAAACTGAAAACCAGAAGAAAATCAGCTCACCCTGAGTCTCTTGACTTCTGAATACAGTACACGCTAGTAGACAGACCTCTATATGAGACATCTTTTTAAAACTTGCAGACAAATGAAGATTGTGCGTTCCACAGGACATACCGCTACTACTCAACACTTTTGACTTACTCCACAACTTTCTACTCCCCAAACCCTTCCTCCCAGTACGGACTGTTCTGTCTGTCCCAGTGTCATAAGCCGTCTTCAGTTAATAATTGCTTATTTGACATTAGTTGCTCTATAAAAAGATTTCCTAATGTCACTTTCCCCCCATAGCAGGGCTCTTACCTGTCTACCAATGTTAGACCAGAGATTATGTCAAGTCAGAGAGGTAAGCAGTGAAGGGTGGAATGAAGGACGTGTCATAGTGGTTTGAGGGGCTGATATTTCTGACAGCATCTCTCAAGCTCTCTCTCTCTCTCTCTCTCTCTCTCTCCAGCTCTTTCTCCAGCGCTCTCTCTCTCTCTCTCTCTCTCTCCAGCTCTTTCTCCAGCGCTCTCTCTCTCTCTCTCTCTCTCTCTCTCTCTATCCAGTGCCCAGAATGTACAACATTCCCGGCTCCTCTGATTTCACCGATAGGGTTGGATGGAATCGGTAGCTTTCACTGATGTCATTTCAGCGTGATAAGGCGCAGTTTGCCCCGTCCCCAATAAATGGTGCAGAGTGGTCAGCCGAGTTGCTGAGACACAGTCATTAGTGGGGTTGGCCCACCTGAGGCTGTGTGTGTGTGTGTGTGTGTGTGTGTGTGTGTGTGTGTGTGTGTGTGTGTGTGTGTGTGTGTGTGTGTGTGTGTGTGTGTTTGTGGGGGGGGGGGGGTGGTCATAGACAGTGGGAGGAGGTGAGTGCTGCTCTTTGGCAGCAGCTGTGTGCATACATGGAAAACAGATTTGGTTCTCCTCGGATTTCAGTCACTGGAGGAGCCAGTCATTCTCTTTCTCATCCAGTAACACCCCCCTCCCTGCCCCCCCTCCCTGCCCCCCCTCCAGCCCCCGCGACCTGAACCCGTTAGACAAAAGGATCAAATCAAATCAGATGTTCAGATATGCCCTGCTCTTTTTGATCATATCTCACTTGGCCTTTGCCATACAAATGTGACAAGTCATAAAAGTTGCCCTGGTCCGGTTCCTATCGGAGCAGGGATCTTTGTGATGATGAGTGATGACTGCAGATTTCATTAGGAGGCCATTTTGATTGAACTAATTCAATTACATTACATCAATGGGCCGTTAGTCATGTAGAGCAAACAACAAGCGGAGACATGACCACAGTTCATTTAGCCAGACAATAGTAAGATTTGTGCATGACACACATGACTTACTGTAAATGTTATTCCTGATTGTCCATGGGGCTCCAGGGAACTCTACCAAACTTATTTGCGTGAGGAAATGTGTGCCAAATTTCGTTGCACTCTGTTAGATACAACATCTCTACTCAATGTCTCAACATAATACCATTAGTGTAACTAAGTTTTGAACTTTAAACCAATTAAATAACTGCTCTGTTCTGAAGGATATTTTACACCACACCACAACCTCTTCATACGGCAACATTCAACTTTATGAAACACATTGAAAAACCATCTTTAGTTTTTAGAAATAGAAGTACAATACCATCCCTCCTGTCTGAACCTGCCCGAGTTATTTCTAACCTCTCTCTCTCTCTCTCTCTCTCTCTCTCTCTCTCTCTCCCTCTGCAGACACTATGAACCAGGACCAGTCCGGCTCCTCCCAGGGGGGCCTGCTGGACTCTAAGGTGGCTGTGTTCTCTGCCATCGGGGCTGGCTGCATCATCTTCCTCCTGCTCATCCTCCTCCTGGTCATCCTGCTCATTAAGATGCGTAAGCGCTCCAGGAAGCATGCCCACTCCCAGGCCCGCCCCTCGGCCCTGTCACTCAGCACACTGTCCAATCCCAAGATGGGGCCCGGGGGCACGGCCGGCACCGAGCCCAGTGACATCATCATTCCGCTGCGGACAGAGAACAACTACTGCCCTCACTATGAGAAGGTGAGCGGCGACTATGGCCACCCCGTCTACATAGTGCAGGAGATGCCCCCGCAGAGCCCTGCCAACATCTACTACAAAGTCTGAGGGGTCCACACAGGCCGGAGAGGGAGAGAAAGAGAAAGAGAGGATGGCTTGGTTTTTGTTCTTGGGAAGAAACACTTTCCTTTTGCATTTTTATGGGGACTTGATGCGTCTTCGAGCCCGTGTTATTTCTACCACCTGCTGCACAAATCTGGAGAGACACACGCACTGAGCAGTAGCCAGCAGGGCAGAGAGCTGATGGATGAGAGGTGTATTAGTTGATCCTGTTTGTAAGCCCCCCTCTCCCCCCTAAGCCCCCTGCCTACCACAGGAGGGAGGGGGGGGCTGGAGTCAACCAACAGATGGAACTCTAGCTTCCTGGTTCTGTCCCTTTTTAACAGGCAGGATATAACTTATCTCAGTTCCCTAAAGTACGGCCTGTGCTACACCCAATGAAACATCTTAGCATGCTAGCCAGCAACAGGCAGACACACGCCACTCAGCCGCCTGCACTTTGTGGGCAAGCATAAAACGTGTGTGTGTGTGCGTGTCTGCGTGCCTGTGTGTGTTAGTCAGGGCTTCGTGCTGGGCCAGGAACCTCTCCAGATAGCTCAGGTATCAGACACAGTATGTGAAATAATATGTTCCTCTCCCTTCACACCTCTGATGTTTGCCTTACTTACTATTTTTGATGGAGGATTTCCTCGAACCCTGATTCAGTTCACAAAGCAGTTGTATTTTGTTAGACTTTTCCTACTACAAGTGCACAATGTATAGAGTTGAATAGATCAATGAATATTACTCCATCTTTTCACATGTCATCCATTGCGCTCACCTTTTCCTAAGAAAAGTACCTTGACTTGTACTGTTGATGTTAAAGTGTGTATCTGCTTGTATGTGTGTGTGTGTTTAAATCTGGTAATACTCCCTCTTATCCACTGGTCTGATTTGAGCTTTACTATTACTCTGGTATTTATGTGCCAGCTGTGTGTATTGCAGGTTGTATCTGAGTGAGTGTGTGTGTGTGTGTGTGTGTGTGTGTGTGTGTGTGTGTGTGTGTGTGTGTGGTTAGAGCATGTCCAGACCAGTCCTGTATCTGGGCAGACTTATTGGCTTAGGGGTAGAACACTAAGTTACTGTATCGTAGGCTTCAAAAGCGAGACAGACAGACAGACAGACAGACAGACAGACAGACAGACAGACAGACATGCAGACAGACAGACATGCAGACAAGAGAAAAGCCCTAGATCTTATAACACATCTTCAGTTGGCACCCATTGAAGCTTTTATTTGTCTGGTGATCTTTGATGGGGGGGATGTTAAGACAGCAGGCAGGTTCATATGTGTTAGTTCCAGCTCCTGATGCAACCGTGTAAAAGCAGCTACCAACAGTTAGTGTGGTGCCGTCTGCCTGGGACAGGTGGCCGGAGCTCGGCCTATCTGATTGGCTGGCCTACATAGGTAGGAGGATGCCCTATATATAAGTGGGATGGCAGAGCCACTGTTGAACATGGGGATACAGTGTTTCCATTTGCCAATTGGCTGCAATCTGTATATGAGTCAGTAGAATGCGTCGCTAGCATGTGACTAATCTGTGTGCCATCTCCGTGCCACCACTCTCCAGCCCGCAATGTGAGAGAGAGGAAGAGAGAGGCAGAGAGAGAGAGGGAGAGAGAGAGTTCCATAAAGGAGAAAATGTTCCCGTGACTTGGCTATAACCTGAGAGGAGGATGGGGATGAGAAGGGGCTGAGGTGGAGCTGGAGCTAGCTAGTTTAGTATTAACTTTTCCATCCTCTCACCAGTTGTGCTGTGAATCAAAATGCTGTGCAGAATATTCCACAGTGAAGGTGTTCCACCAGCGAGGGACACAGCCAGCTATCACACAGCCCAGGGCAGGAGTGGCACACACACACACACACACACACACACACACACACACACACACACCGCTTACTGCAGCTGGATGTGTGCACATGTGGACACTGTGGTGTGTGTGCATGGGTGTTTGAATCTGTCTGTGTGCATACGTAGGAGTTCTTATTTGTGCTTCTTGTTTTATACCTCCAGTGTGCGTGTGTGTGTTTGTGTATGCTTCGGTGGTCTAGCAGCTGTAGAGACTGGGTTTTGGCCAATGGGACTAGGTGCTCCACAGTGTGTGTGCCAGAGTAACGGAGCCTGCAGTCACAGTAAATGATGTGTAGAGAGGAGAGGAGAGCAGATAAGGACAGCTATTCCTCAGCACGCACACACACACACACACACACACACACACACACACACACACACACACACACACACACACACACACACACATACACACACACACACACACACACACACACACACACACACACACACACACACACACAGAGAGAGACTGACGGGTCCAGGTTTATCTCCAGTCAAACGGTCAGACTGCCAGTAAATGTTTATTCACCAGGCAGAGACAACCATCATGCGCTGCCACAGACTCTAGGCATCTCACAGATACAGTGCTGAGTATAAAGGCAGGCCCAGCTTGAAGCCTCCAGTGGCTCCTGCGTGTCGTTAACTCCAGAGTTAACGTCCTAAACAGCTGCTGGTGCTTTTGTGGTGCTGTGTTTTAACTCAGCATGCAGCCCTCAGTGGCCCTCTGTGAATCACATCTACATCAAATATTTTTGTTTCGGATCGGTGCGCATCCATTCACCTACACCAGCCAAGGGAGTCATTACCAAATTACCACAGAACCCATTTCCCATTTTTATTCATTCTCCTGACCACTTAATGTAATTCATTTTTTTTTCTGGGGATGGGGGGGGGAGGGGGGATAAAAATGTAAATATATGGATTAAAGCCCAATTTAAGATGTAATTTCACCTGAAACACTGCTCATAAGAAAAACAAATTAAAGATTAGATTTTTGTAATGGAGGATGTTTGTAAATAGCTGTCTTTTTAAAAAAAAGTGTGTTTTGTATGAATCCTTGCATTTTTTGGTCTGTGTTATGTTTTTATTTTATTTTTATTTTTAGAGTTTCAACTGAATATTGCAACTGACACACGAGCTGTCTTTTCATGCAGCGTCCAGTATTGTCAAAACGTCTTTGTTACCACACGTGTTAAAAAAAAAGAAAGAAAGAGAAAACTGGGTTGAGAGTTTTTTTTCACATTGCTACCCCGACAGGATCAGTAGCTTGCTCAGACTCTGTTCAGGACTGAAGCTTTGTCCCTGAGCAAGCTTTGACATGGTTAGGTCCATAACACCAACCTGCCTGTTGGAGACAGCACTTAACTCTGCATATGAAGACTGTGTTATTCCACTGCCTTTGAATTACCTTCACTTTCCACTCCCATTGTTAGAAGTATGAAAAACATTTTGGTTCCAGAAAGATGAATCTTTTTTCTCACTTTTAATAGGCCTATGGGTCTAGATGGACAGAGACATAGAAAGGGAGAGAGGGTATAAAGGAGAAAGGGGTTGAGAGTGTGACCGTACCGCGCTGGCCCAATATATCATCTGCTTTACACCACTCATTATCTCCCAGGCACTCCTTTGTTTTCAAGTTGCTCTCTCCCTCCTTTCCTAATTTAGCACAAGGATGTTGGTGGCTCCAGATAAGAGCCTCACTCTAGGTGGATTTCTGCTATTGTTCAAAAGCCACAGTATTATTTTTCAATGTGCATGTGTAAGCAAAAAACCTGTTCAATTTGTTTCCCTGTGTTTGAATCATAACTGTCAAGTTTTTGTTATTTTCTTTTCTTTTCTTTTTTTTTTTGCCATTCACTTTTTTTCCGCCGCTACTCAGCGTAATCCTATTGGCACCAGCTACAATGGAAATAGCGTTCCAGCAGTTTGGAAACTACAGCATATTGATAAATAAAATTTTTCCCATGGAACTTGTTCTGGAGAGTTGTTCTTTTTCTTCTTCTTCTTCTTTTCCTTCAAGCTTGAGAAACGTAGGTTGAAGATGTCAGTCCCCGATCTCACTGACTGACCCCCCTCCCCCAGCTAAATACACCTTGGGGGTCAGTCCTGTACATATGGTTTGTTCTGATACATAAGTCAGATTGAAATCACAGGCAGGCTTCATAAATTCATATTGGGGAAGTATGGACACGCCTCTTTGCATAGTAACTCATACCCGTATCAACCCGCTCTGCCCTGCTGTCCTCCAACATTACATTTCTTCATACATGATTAAATCTGATTGGCTGCACTCTGCGTTTCCATTGCGTTTGTCTGAAATGACATCCTCCTTTTAGCCGATTGAGGAACAAACTCCTAGTCCTTGGTGAAAGCAGAGATGGCATGAAATGTTATTAAAGTGATTGGGCATTTTCTCTGACAAACACACCAGTGTTTGTGGGCACGGCTCGGTCTGGCTGATGATGAGAACAGAGACAGAGTGGGCGAGTGAGCAGACTGATGGCAGGAGAGAGAGAGGGAGTCAGGGCAATGAGAAACATAATGTGCCTGTGGCTCCCCTGCCCCTCCTCACTCCCACACACACACACACACACACACACACACGACCGTTTTTTCTCTGAGCCCTGGGGCAGGTACGTTCATCTGGTTTCCTGGCTCGGTCCCGAGACGCCCCCATAGATCCAAGTTACTGTGGGTTTATTAAAACCTTCCCCCCACTGCGTGTGTGTGTGTGTGTGTGTGTGTGTGTGTGTGTGTGTGTGTGTGTGTGTGCTTGCCTCAGGGTTCCGCTGTTGTTCTACAACAGAATCACCATCACAAAATAATAACATATTACTAATTCAGCATGCACTGTTTCCCCTACCATGGTTTTGCCCCCCCCCCCCCCCCCTAAAAAAAGTAATCCCACTTTTTATTTTAGATATAGCACCAAATCAACTAAAACCACCAAAACAACTGCCTACACTTAATGACTGATTAGTTGAGTCTGATTAAAGCAGTATAAATAAAGGCAGATGGTGAACA
>NC_137214.1:1858917-1888917 GCF_949987685.1 Ammodytes marinus | reverse complement strand
AGACCAGCACACTTTGCGTCCTATAGGGAGGGCGTCCTCCCCCCCATTTTTTTTTTGCAGCAGTAGGATCAGTTTTGGAGGAGCCTTGTTACTGGGGCAACTGGTTTTCCCACACGCAAGCTGACATCAGTGGAAACACGGGGGGTAACTGAATATTCATGAAGGGCAGGAACCCATTTCAGCCCAATGAACACTCTCTCTCTCTCTCTCTCTCTCTCACACACACACTCACTCTCCCACACACAGGCGCGCGCACACACACACACACACACACACACACACACACACACACACACACACACACACACACACACACCACTCATATATATATATATATATATATATATATATATATATATATATATATAGTCACAAAATCATACACACACAAGAAGTGCAAGGACTTGTTCCATACCAGCAGGCACATACTCATCTCACGCCTCAGTGCACTCATTCATATCAAAAAGTGCATGCTCATTACATACAACATCAACACACACACACACACACACACACACACACACACACACACACACACACACACACACACACACACACACACACACACACACACACACACACACACACACATACACACACACACACACACACACACACACACAAACATACCTCATCCAGCTTGACTTTTCTCATAAAGATATAATAAACATTTGAACAACATCTCTTAGCAGCGGCTGCTTATGAATCTTTTAGCTCAATAAGTGCATTTCTGGCTTCATTACAACAATAACTGCTTGACAATGGCCTAAGGCAAAAAATCAGCCATATGCAACAACAGAAAAAAAGCAATGAGAATAGACAGCTCTGATTTAAGCAGATGGTTTGTGGCTGCAACTAACAGCTGGATTCATGTTTGGCGTTCATGCAGACATTGTTTGACATGGTGCTTATTAAACAGGCCATTCCAGTGCTGTTCCCCTCTGTGTTATTGTGCTATTGGTATGCAGAGGGGAGGAGCAGGAGGAGTGGACGGTGTGATGAGAAGGAGACTGGGATGTGATGAGAGGCTCAGGGCAGGCAGTCGGTCTGGACCTCTGGCACACACACAGCAGATTCCATTTCCATGCCAATCTGCCTTGTCTCTCTCTGAATCAGACTTGACCTTCACAGGCGCATGGCTCCAGAGGCCTGCACACAATAAGATATGTTACAGTACCGAGCACGCTCAATGGGGAAAGCATTCCTCCCTGGTGCACTCCTAACTATACTAGCACATGCACATGTGCCATTAAGTATACGTACACACAAGAGCCTAAACCATCGGGAAAAAGAAGTATCTCCCTTGATTTACTGTAACGGAGTGATACAAAGGCTTGAAATGAGAGCTGAAGGTCCACAGAGAGACAACCCTCACAGCAGATGGCTCTGTTTTTCATCTGCCCCTCTCAGGAGATCTCATTCTAGTTCTCTGTTTCTCACCGTTTGACTTTGTTTCCCATAAACACCATCACAATCCAGTTCTACAAAGCAAATAACTAACCAAACAAATCACTCTCCAGAGGTAATTTAGTCTCTCCCCCTCCTGCATTTACACTGAAGCAGCTAGGTCCAGGTATGCGCCCTGCCTCCCCCCATGCTGTTAAAGCCAGACTGAAATAGACCTTGAAAAGTGGTGTAATGGAAGTGAGTGGTCGCCCTCTGGTTAATTGAGCACCTTTAATGAGTGTCAGACTGTGCTGGTCATTAGACTGGGGGCTGCTATGGGTCAGCGCAGGGGTGAGATGGAGAGAAAGAGAGAAAACAGGTAAGCCATAAAATAACACAAATCCTTTCCCTTGTCCTTTGCCCTGCATTGTGTTACTGTGTTTGTGTATGCGTGCTAACAGTGTGATAAACGCATGCATACATTTGTTAATATGTATCTACTCTTCATCCAGCGCTAGCATCTTTATCTCAGCACTAGCCTCCTTCAGTCTTCTGCCTTAGCCTTGTATTGAGGAACACATCTAGTGACCATACCAAACAATGTCCCCTGAGTTTTGCACAGGGCTGCTGCTCTGTCTGTCATTTTCTATCTGTGTCTTCCCGTTCACAGACCTGGGGCAGTAACTGACCGCTCTCATCTGGTCTGTTAGCGCTGATAGGAAGAGATTTCTGCTCTCTAGTGTTGCAGACGCTGGTGATACCTCGTTAAAGGCGTGCATTTACCCTTGATGAGCTCATTCCAAAAGAAAAGTGCAAACACACACAATGTCCTTGTCCTTTATCTTGTGTTTTGTGTCCTCCAGGGTACAGGCAGCAGACACATTCATACATGTGCACACACACGCACACCTAAAGCCTCTGTGTTATTGGATTGAAATGGAGCCCACCACATATTTCCTCTGAGTATTGATTTAATCAACTGCATATCATGTTGAGACCCGTATCATCTGATGCAACACACACCACCATCATTGGCGAAAAGAAGCCATCCATCACCATTTAGCCGGACAGGCCCTTGTAGTCTAAACACGGAACCATTCCGCATGGTTTAACATGGCCACTCTGACCTCTGGGAGGGGACAAGGTCAATGACATCATTAGACAGGAGTCAGTGTGTGTGCTGGAGTGAGACTAATTGCTATCAGACCTCATTCAGAACTAATAACTTGCTTAGATTTGTTTGGATTCATATTAAGCACTAGAATATCCTGACAGATGTGTTGTCCCTTTTACACTAGTTGAGGAAGAAGCATGATTTGCACCTCTTTTGGGTTTGTTGCTACGGTAGCACGGTAGATCCTTTTATCCTTAGGCTCTGTTAGTCTATTCAAAGGTATAGCTAAGCTTACAAAATAGCTAGAGGGGGATTTCCCACACACAGATAAAGGCCAAACATGAAAATCACTTTCAAAGAAGGCTCTCTCCTTAAGATGCTTTGAAGCTCATGAGGAGAGCTTGAAACAGCCATGCATGGGAAGCAGACATCTCCTGAGTTGAACAGGAGTATTGAGACTGTGTTATCCCTGTGTCAGCCTGTAGTCTGGTTCATCAGACCTGGGTCTGTTATCCCTGTGTCCGCCTGTAGTCTGGTTCATCAGACCTGGGTCTGTTATCCCTGTGTCAGCCTGTAGTCTGGTTCATCAGACCTGGGTCTGTTATCCCTGTGTCAGCCTGTAGTCTGGTTCATCAGACCTGGGTCTGTTATCCCTGTGTCAGCCTGTAGTCTGGTTCATCAGACCTGGGTCTGTTATCCCTGTGTCAGCCTGTAGTCTGGTTCATCAGACCTGGGTCTGGCCCTGGAGGCGCCACACACAGCCGGGCCCAGCACCTCACTGCACCATGAACACACACTGAGCACTCCGGAATGTATCCACCTCCACGCTCAAATGGACAAGCGCAAACACACACACTCACACACACACACACACACACACAAATGCATGATGGAGTAACCTGATCCGATGACACAGGAGCTGCCTCAGTGTGCGGCTAACTGCCTTATCTCTCTGGCCGCGCTCCTCTTTCCTCTCAACATTCTTCCAGGTATTTTGGCCGAGACCTTTTCTCTTTGTCTGCCCTTTTCAAAGAGCTGCTTTATGCTGGGAGCCCTCCAGCCGTTGTCTCTCTGTCTCTCTCTCTCTCTCTCTCTCTCTCTCTGTCTGTCTGTCTCTCTCTCTCTCTCTCTCTCGCTCTCTCTCTATGTTTTACTGACTCTCTGCCCTCACATTTGAGGAACCTGGCTCCCCCCCCCACCCCACCCTCACCCACACCCTGTCTCGCACATCCCTCTCTCCTCCACTATCCCCGCTCTGAATTGTACACATACCATGGCACCTGTGCTGCATCCCAGAGGCTTGTGTGTGCGTGTGTATGTGTGTGTGTGTGTGTGTGTGTGTGTGTGTGTGTGTGTGTGTGTGTGTGTGTGTGTGTGTGTGTGTGTGTGTGTGTGTGTGTGTGTGTGTGTGTGTGTGTGTGTGTGTGTGTGTGTGTGTGAGGGACAAAAATAAAAATGGGTGCATGCAGTTCCTGGTCTGAGATTGGAAGAGAAGTGGACTAAGGTTAGACTAAGGTTAGACTGATGGTCTTTGTAAGGAAGCGAGAATGCTTCTCCTTTGCAGAGACAGTGTGAGTGTTTGTGGATGCGTATGGGGGATGATGACAATCAGTGTGTGTGAAGGGCCATCCAGCATCTTCAAAAACCCACCACACTAATCTGTCATGGGATAACTGACTAATGATCACACTTCAGAAAGCAATTGCACCCTGCCTACCTACACAGATGCTCTTTGCCGAGGTGATCTAGGAATTATTTTGTGTGTGTGCTTGTGCCTATATGAACACAATCAACACAATACCTGTGCAGCTTTTTCCAGAGCTTTTGGACTAATCAGTTCTGACAAGTGGAACAAAACAATTTAATACAGGGCTGATTTCACATGTGAGCGGCTCATCATTTACATAAGCTTTTCACAGTGTGCTCAGTGAGCTGCGACAGGCATGTGGTGCGCCCAGAGAGAGACCGGAAAGCTGCTCCAAATATTCTGCTGCCCTCTCCATCTGACCTCAACAAGGAGAAGGCTACACATGGGCCGGGACATGCAAAGACTCATTAGGATACACATGTGTGCAGATCTCAGCCCGCAGTCAGCCTGTTTCCATCACACACACCACACACACACACACACACACACACACACACACACACACACACACACACACACACACACACACACACACACACACACACACACACACACACACACACACACACACACACGCACACACAGTTTAGTGTCCTGTGGTTAGCAGAGAGAGGAGGCAGTGGCGCGTCTCTGTGCTGACTTAATGTCTTTTAACAGTTTGGCTCCAGGACCAGGGGTTGGCCAGAGCTGAGCTACAGCCAAAACTGGGCCTGATCATCTGTGACGGCAAGAAAAAACCCCAGGCAGTGTGTGTGTGTGTGTGTGTGTGTGTGTGTGTGTGAGAGAGAGAGAGAGACATGTCTGTGTCCTCTCTCCCCTCTTCTCTCATTTACTCAATTTCAGTCCATCTATCTGCGTGTGTGTGTGTGTGTGTGTGTGTGTGTGTGTGTGCCAAGTGTGTGAGATGCTTTGCCGGTGGTGGAAGCTACAGGGGACAGAAACAGCAGCGGACTGAATTACCCTGGACAAAGCCATTGACAGAGGCATTAAAGTGACAATAGAATATTTACAGCACACAGAGCTGATTCACTCTGCTGCCTGATATGCAGCACATCAATATCCTGGAGAATGCTCCCAGTGCAGTGCAGCGCAGTGGAAATTAGCCTGACAGACACACACACACACACACACACAACACACACACACACACACACACACACACACACACACACACACGCACACACACACACACACACACACTAACACGGACACATGCGCACACTGAAGGAGAAGGCACACCGGGAGGGATTGGGAGCAGAGCGGAGTAGGGAAATAACTGCTGTTGTGCTTGAGTAAGTTCCTCTCAGCACTGGTGGAATAGATTGTTGTGCACCCCTGCACAGCTCTCCCTCTCAGGTGGCCCACAGGACACACAGTCACCTTGTCATTTCACAGTGGAACAGCTGTACCTTAGCAGTGTTTATGCTGCTGGGAATGGGTGGCATAATTAGGTGTGTGCATATGTTTGGGAATGATTTGATGTGCGTAGCTTTAGGGCCTCGGGTTATCCCATTCCTCCACAGCGCCTCAGAGAAATCTGCATCAGATCACACAAACATGTCATTCAGTTTGCTAGCTTTGCTGCCCAACCGCTAACCACTGGTCCGTTCCCCGTATTCACAGCCACTTAGCAACATGCTCACATGCACGACAGACCTCTCTTCCCCTGTCTCAGTTTCACAGTCCAGAGTGGTCCAAATAGCCAACATATGTTGGAAAATGAATGCACTGCGTAGAGGTCAAACAGTTACACACTGCATAGCTCTGGGCTCCTTTAGTAAAGTAAGGACCATCACATACTTAGCTTGATTATGAAACTCGCTCTGTTGTTGCTCTATGCTGCTTTTTACATTTTTTATATCATTCATAATTCACCAGCTCTGGAACATGAAGAGCACTTACAAAGGTTGTAATTTGAGAAAAGAAACAAGTCTACAGAGAGCTGCACGTTGTCAGTGATGTATTTGAAGGCCTAGTGATGTATTTATGCAGCGCTGATTAGAATAGTACAGATGACTGTGTTACATGCATTAGAGGGGAAACAGAGACTGATATATTGCACGTTGGCATACAACACAGAGCACTAAGGTGTTGTAATACATTGAACAGTAATCCCAGAGTGTGGCCTCTACTAAATGAGCCATATTCTGCAGTGTTGGCTTTAAACACACTTGGCAGCATTGTATTTGTGTTATATGTTAAACATGTTTTTCTTAACAAAGGATTAGGGTTATACATCCAAGTACCTGTGCACTTCCCATGCATTACTTATTGATTGCTGTCTGTGTTCTGTGTTTAGTGTAATGTCATTTGAAATGGTATTTACATCTAATTTATTATCTGTTTAAGTGGCTGCCATTGTAAAAATAACTTGTTCTTAATGAGTTTCTTTACTTTACAATAAGGGTACATTAATTAGCAGTTAGTAAACGCTTAGTTTATGCTTAATACACATTAAGTAAGCATTAAATAACTATTAATAACTGCTTAGTTAGTGCTTAATAAGCATGAACTAACCGTTATGGTTAGTTAATGCTTAACTAAGCATTAGTTAACAAAGCGTAGTTAATTTCTAACCAAGCATTAACTAACCATTAACAACTAAGCATAAACAGTTAGTAAATCTTTAATAAACATTAACTAAGCATTAAATAACAGTTAATTAATGTAGGGGAGAGTGGCCTAAGTTGTGCAACTTTTCACTCAAAGTGACTTTAAAGTAAGGCCTTGACAGTAAAGTCTCCAACTCAAATATGTACATATATTTCAGGGTGTTGTGCATCCCTGGCAATAAAAACTTTGGATCTGGAATAAACTGTTGAAGCTCACAATGACAAAGTCACCATCATCATCTTTCTGGTCATCTGAACTCTCATCAGTGGTGTCGTTAAGTGGAATTGAGATGTCACTCTCTTCTGAGCTACTGTAGACAATCACTTTCTTTTGGTGACCAGCGTATACAGCCATGCCACTGGCACAACTCTCAGAAATGTACTTCGCACTAGTTGCTCCGTGCTTGTGGAACCAACTGCCACCTGACACATGTGATTCCCCTACATTTCTGCCTTTAAATCAAGGCTCAAAACCCATATGTACACCCTGGTGTTTCCTCCCCATTAACTATCTTACCTCTGCACTACTATCTTTGTTTATATGTGGATGTATGGGCTTTACGTCTTTTATTTTGGTTATTGTTATTTTACCTTCATTGTTTACCTTCTGAATGCACTAGTACAGCACTTTGGACAGTGTCATAAATGTGCTTTTATAAATACATTTTACTTACTTACTTACTTATAACTCACCCAGGCCCTTTGGCACAAATCCCCCCAATCCCAGAAATTTGGATAATAAGCATGATGCAGCAATTTAGGGCTGACATCGTGCTAACTGTATAGACTCAAAATGTAGCATACCAAAGCACTAAAACATGTGTCAAATGTTTTCAAACTTGTCTATAATTGTTCAGACACAATAATCAAAAAACCTTGATCATGGAAATTTTACTTTGAAAGGCAAAAAACAGTTTTTTTAGCTTAAATGTGCTTATATCTTATTCCTCGTGTCTCCCTTCTTTACAGGATGAGTCAAATGGATGGCTCTTCTTAAATATGTGGTCACATTTCCAATTTCTTCCACGGTTTTCTAGAAACAAAGGGGGGCACAACTTCCAAAATGCACAACTTAGGCCACTCTCCCCTACCCTTATTGTAAAGTGTTACGGTTGCCTGTATTAACAAAAGTGAAATAAAAAGTTAATAAAAATACAGAAATACTGGTATAAAACAGGACAAGTTTGAGATGGTAAGGAACAACTTGGAATATCACACAAAGTATGATTCCCAATGCAATGTTGCCACAAATAAAAATGGATCTGCTTTTCTGTGGTCAACCGTCAATCACGTCCACAGAGCGCAGTCCCTCCTTTGCAAAGTCAGTTAGAACATAACCGCTACTCGGCGACTTTTCTCACACGTTAACCTGTTCTTTCGGTTAGTAAATGCTGTACGCAAAAGCTCATTCACTTCCTACTCTATCCAAATCGACTTAAAAACGTTCTGGGTAATGTATCGGTTATTTAAGCCTGTAAACAAGCCTAGCGCTGCTTCCACCTCTCACGATGCTGCTGCATCAGCAGGGCACTGTATGTGAACGTACTGTCCGCGAGCTCTGCCCCTCAGCAAGCGCTGCTCCAAAGCTTTCTCTTCTATCGGCACAGGCTGCCTATCCTGTTAAAGCTCCCATATTATACACTTTTCGGTTCTATTATACACCATATTATATGGTCTTAGTGGTCCCTAATACGTTTTTTTTTATTGGTTGCTGAAAAAAACTTTCATATAATTTATTGTACTATGCTGATGTTCAGCTAATCTCACAATGGCCTATTTTTTAAAAAAGAGCTGCAGCTCCCCTCGTAAATATACAATCTTTGAGCTCCCCCCGCCCCCTGTCCGGAAGCGAAGCCAGATACGCCTCGCCCTCTGTCTGTCAGGGCCGTGGACCAATACGAAATAGGGGTGTGGGCTGCACAGTGGAAGCTTCTGGCTTCCCAGTTTTTGAGGTCAGAAACGAGGAGAATTCTGACTGGAGTATATTGGGGGGAGGGGTGGGGGTTTCAGAAAGGGGGAGAGTGAGAAAAGGAGAGATTGTTATTTTTTAAATATTTTGGCAGTCTCTAGGCACACCGTGGACCCATGGATATGTTAGAACACATTTAAAAAGTGCATTTAGCATAATATGTGACCTTTAATATTGCCTATGGGTTTTCAGGTTGATGCAAGGTGCGATTTAAAGGTGGCTGATATGGAAAGCTTCTAGTAGCAGTGTTATCATGGGAACCCCCCCCCCCCCCCCCCCCCCCCCCCTCAGCAGTGATGTGTCTAAAAACTAACCTTACAGTAACTGTGCCAAAAAGCAGGCGCAGAGATCTTTACAAGGGCAAAATAAATCTGATGCTCGAATCTTCGGTATCTCTGCCCACCTACAATTTCTACCAGCCCACCCTAATGTAACTGTCTAGAACCGGGCCTGCATGGAGGCCTCTTGCATGAGAGAAATGGAGGCTCTCTCCCAGAAACAAAGACAGTATAGCGTGACAGCGTCAAATCTGACTCTGGACTGGACCGTTGTTCATGTTCTGTGTCCTGCCAGCAGTCAGCGTTGGTGTCTTTGAGCATTGACCACCATCTCTCCTAACCCTGCTGTCTGCACAATCCACACCAACAATACTGACTTACTGAAAACAAGTCCCTTTATAAAACACAATGTGGTCATTTGTGTTCTGTGCTTACAAGCAAGTTTACATATGTTATGAGTTTACATTATCCCTGTTCAGGCATAAAATGTTTATTTGATAATGACTGAGTTTTTCTGCGGTTATTGTGTCTTTTTTTATTGGACACTGTATGTTTGCCACTGGTTACAATTATGACCACACATATAAAACATCCTTTTTTCCACTAACATGATACAGAGAGACGCCAATGGAGTATTATTTTAAACTTTTCAGACTTGTCTTTTCTCCACTCAAAAAAAAGGGTAACACTTTACAATAAGGGTACATTAATGAATTGGTGGTTAATAACTGCTTAGTTAATGCTTAATTAGAAATACCTAAGCATAAACTAACAGTTATGCTCATTTTGGTTAAGAAAAACCTTATGGAACATGTCCTTGTTAAAGGGAAAGTTCAACATTTTTAATGTGTTGCTTCTTGCCTCACTCTCTGGCTCAAGAAAATGCGAAAGAAACCGCTCTGTGAGTGCATTCTCAATATAGAAATGATCAAAGGTCTCTCATCCAGGTTAGCTTAGCTCAAACACTGGTAGTCAAGGGGAGCAGGTCAAAAGATAAACTTTACAACATCAATTAACAGTCCTATGTGCTTGTTGGGACTTACGTGGGTTTATTTACCACGTAATGTTGTGCTCTATATTTTTACATGTTATGTCATTTTAGAATCTACTACATAGGTGACCGTCACGGGCACTTCCTGGTTTCCTTCCAGTATGTACTTTGTTTTTTACTGCAACACAACGTGGTATTTAACTTTCTCCTCAATGCCAAGTGTGAGCAGAAGCAGAACCACAGTCCAGAGGTGTGGAGACACATGAAAGAGTCCAGCCTGTCTGCTGTCCTTCATTAGGATGCAGCTGGATGTACTTACCTTTAATAGTGCTGATAATTAGGCCTGCCATTCTACATTCTCCCCATGTAAACACACTGCCACTCTCACTCTCACACACACACACACACACACACACACACACGCACACACACACGCACACACACACACACACACACACACACACACACACACACACACACACACACACACACACACACACACACACACACACACACACACACACACACCACGGAGTTTATGACTTGGAAGGGAATCATTATCAGGCATAATTTGAAAGCAATTTTGAGGCTCACCTATTACCTCTGTTTTGGTTCCTCCTGGTCATTAGCAGAGCTGTCAGGAAGATTGAATATTACACATTTTAGAGGGGGGTCCCTGACTCCAGGTGTCAGGAGAGGTTAGCTAGAGCAAACGCATTGACAGACCATCACATGAAAAGCCACGGCCTGTCCCCCTCAACTGCACCTCCACCATTTATGTTCATTTATGAAAAAGAAGTTTGCTTTGTTATTGTGCATGTTTCTGTCTTCATCACTGGGGTTAGATCATTCTGGCTGAGATCATTCTGGCCACTCATTGGCTAAGCCAGTAATGCCAGAGGTACAGGTTCAACACGTCTCTGCAGTGTTTTCCTAATTTTTTTTTAATACTGTGAAATATATATCAGTGTTTCAGGAGATGCACTAGAGAAGCGTGGAACATCAATAACGGGCCCAATTATGAATTTGAGTAGCAGCCATTGTCTGTGGAAGCCTTCTTCTTTGCCAGATTAATCACAAGTCCCCTTTTTACCTGCTGATTTTATCAAACGTTTCATGTCTCATCTTAAATCTATTCTGTTGGCCATTAATATGCAGATCAAAAAAAGGGACATATTTTCTCAAGCAAACAGTGAGGTCATGTTTCAAATTAGCATTTTACTAATCTACATAAAATTGCTCCAAAGACAATAAATTCTATATGTAACATAATGAACTTTACACTGGTACATTCCATGGTATATACGTTTGCATAGAGTTCATTTGAATGGCGCTGTGTTCATGGTCTGTGAATTACAACTCTTTGTATTATCAGTCCATTTTAAACTTCACACACTCAACTGTCTCATCTTAGAGTATTAAAGAGTGAAGCTGAAAAGACAGAGTGGTGTCCTTGCCAATGTCTGAAGGCTTATCAAGAGAGAGTAGGGCAACAGGCTAGCCTAGACCTATGAATAATCTGCCCCAGTGTTGTTGATATTTACTAATGCAAATGTCATCGTCTCAATAGATGATCTTTTTTCCCCTCCCGCCTGGCGCTCGGCTCTGTTTTGTATTCTCTCAGCACTTTAAGGTAAAGCCAGAGAAAATGAAATCATGAGATCATTACTGGGAAAGGTCAGAACATAAATATTTCATAATCTGCTATTTTCTGTGTCAGATTAAGTTTATGCATGTGACATAAAAGGCTGTGAGGATTCAGAAATACCTGGCTACTGTGTCTTTATCTTCACTAAGCACATTCACACTGCGATGCCAGGACAACCACTGCCACACATTTGTTGCTGAATGTCCAAACTCAGGCCATAGTTTGGACAATGACAAATGAAAAAATGGAAACCGCAGCACTTCTTTGTAGTCTGGTCCAGCTGTCTCACATAAATGAATCCTTTTACCACTTTAGGCAGATCAATAAGGTTCTATACCTGCTGGTCCAACCAATAAAACGCTCGGGTAACCCAAGTCTGAGCAGCGTGTCCTGGGCGGCTGAGGCTCCACACACCCTTCCCTTTCTTAATGATGCGGATTAGAAAGGGCCTGGGCCTGTACTGTAGGAGGAAGCAGCTGCTTCCATGCTCATTAGAAGCTCACAGCTCCATGGAGTGCTAACAGCTGGAACCCAGGTTTCAGAGGGACAGAGCTGGAGACTAGCAGGATCTCATGTGGCAAGAAGCATTCCACACTGAGCGCTGGGCGGCTACGCTGTGGCATCGCATGACACGCAGATGACAAGCAGAACACTGGACTGACTGATCCATTAACTCAATCATTTGTTGTGATGTTTTTTCATTTGATGTTATCAACCGATGCCTGTATTCACTGGGAATTCTGCTCAACTTCATGTCATCTCAGTATCACTCAAAGTTGTGTATAGATGCAGAGACGGACCAGTGGTGCTATAACAACAGAGTGTTGCTGAATGGAGCACTTTAATCAAGGGCTGGGGTGTAGTTAAATGACTGTTATCTCCAGCAGACTGTATCTGATGATCATAATAATAAGAGGTGGGCTAATGTAAGGCATGGTGGAGTACATTGATAAGGCTGCAGCGCTGCAGTCCAGACTCTGTATTACTTTAATGACTTGATCATGATTTGCATTCCTAATGGGACACGGCCTGTCTGCACTGGGCTTGATAAAACAGTTACAGTAAGCGACAGTGGCAGGCCATTTACTGAACATAAAATCTCATGGCTGTACCTGCACTGAAACACAGACATCTAGACACTTAACAACAACATTTGGAAAACTGAATGGCCAGAGCAACCTCACTCGACATTTCCTTAATACCTGCAGAAATTGATTTTGCTCCCATTCATCCTCTCTGAGCATCCATTTCCTTCGCTCCCAGCGGCATTAAAGCCTAAAAATACAGGCTAAAAAAACTGTTTCTACCCCAGAGCTGTTATAGCACTAAATACTGCACAATTACACATCTGAAATTCTTGCAATACACCATACCAACCTGACCTCTAAAGTTGATCGTGCAATATTTATATATACAGTATACATTTGTTTTTACATTTCGACATCGCTAACATTTTTATTTGACCTATTCTTAATGTGTTTTTGTTTAAAAGATGCACTTCATTTGAGAGCTTCTGCCCCTATTTCATTTCACTTTGTGCAAAGACAATAAAGAGATTCTGATTCTGATCACAACCTCCTGCTGTGTGAATGTGAAATATCTTTTTATATACTATATATGAAAATATCCCTGCAGGCTGGGCCAGACCAAGGCTATAGGGCTGAGGAGAGACACAATGCCTGGCCTTTCTTTAATTCTCCACTCATTGTCTGGTAAGGCTCTGCATTTAGCTGTGGGATAATACTGACCATTCTTCTGCATTGCTGGCTTGGGTCCCATTCACAGTATCCAGTGAGTGTAGAGTGTAGCCTATGTGCATGAGGTAATGTAGAGAAGAGTTCGCCGTGGCTCCTTCTGGGCCTATTACCAGCGCACTGTGACAGCTCCAGTCCTATTACTGCTGCACTATGACAGGTACACACCCACACACACACTGAACCTTCATCACACAGCGCCTCTGCTTTCATACAAGGACTTTTATGTTTCTACATCCATCCCATCCAGCCGGGGACTGAGCTCCAATGATAAGGACATAAAGAAAGGAGTAAAGGACTAAAACAAATGAACTCAAGCACAAGTAAAGATGATCATGGAAACTAAGCAAGACAATGGGCAATCAGGAAATAAGAAAAGGTATTTTGCATGATAAAGTAACCCATAAGAAAAGCTCCACAGTAGGCCTTAAGCCACTGCATAGCACGCCTCCTTTCCATTGTTGACCCCGCTATTGAATGTATGGGCACCATGTTGGTATGCATACATCCTGGACCACTAACCTTCCCATGATGACTAATGAAGTTGACACAGGGCTTTCAACTATTCACGACTTGAGGCCAGATGTATTTGTAAGCAGGCTAACTGTGTTTCCAGCGATCAAGCCCCGAAAAAAAAGTGCTGTCCCCCTCTGTGGGAATCTTCGGACAGGGCGTGCCTTTGATTTCAGAGAGCATGTCTCTGGTTCCTCCATCAGCCCCTCAGCGTTTACAGCATGCTCCCCGGGCTGGATGCTCTGTGCAGCTGTGGCTATGAGAGACACACACAGGCAAAGAAGCTAAAGCTCATTATGCTTCTTGCTTACAGGCGTTGTGTAGATATTCTATTAGCCATATCTAAAGTGTAATTGTAGCGTTGGGGGGGGGGGGGGCGGGGCGGGGGGTGGGCAGTGTTGTCAGGGTGCCAGGCTTTCTCTCAGCGACTAGCGAAGTGTGGTAATCTCACACACCATCTCATTACAGTTTAAACCCCCAGCAGCTGCTCGCATTAGACTTTTATTACACGCTGGCGCTCCCAGCTGTGCTGGCATTGCCACGGACAGGATGGTGAGACACGGGAACAAAGACAGACAGACACAGGGATTCCAGCACAACATTTGGCTCCCATCAAAAAAGTGGGAATATTGGAGCAGAGGTTTGTAATGACCCTAACAGCCTCTCAGTGTGATAGCTCCTCTACCCCCAGACCCTAAAGCGGGGCCAAGGACAGTCTCACAGATGGGCCCAGTCAAACACAGTCAGATTGGGATTCAATCAAAACTGCCAGGCCAGTGGTCATGCAAAAGATTCACGACGGGAAAGCTTTCATGAGCATTTGTCTCGTTCAGAAAGCAGTATGGGGCGGTGGTGCTCTGTTATTTCAGTCAGTCACATCTGTTTTAAGCAACTGTAAATGTGTGTGGTGCACATGTGTCTCTCCATGCATACATACATATAAAAAGCAACTTGAACATCTGAACAATATGTGTTTATATATATATATATATATATATATATATATATATATATATATATATATATATATATATATATATATATATATATATATAATGTATGTTAACTGCAAGCAGACTATGGAGGTCAAGACTTAAAGGTGTACCAACTCATACCAAAGGAAATTCTTAGTGCAAATACAATGTTCTCTAAGATTAATTGTTTAGTTTATTTTAAGCATTTTGATTTATTCAATTAACAGCCCAATCATTTACCCATGAAAAGTAAAGTAGTCAACTGATATAGAGTAGTTCTAAAGCTTCTGGAGTAAGCCCAATGTATTTATCAAAAGTTAGTTTTTTGATGTTTCAGTTAAAAAAACAGAAATATAAAAAGATTAAAAGACAAAGTTTAGGGGGCGCCCTTAGCTCAGTTGGTAGGGCGTCCCCCCCATGGGCCTCGGCCAGCAGCGGACCCGGGTTCGATTCCAGCCCGCGGTCGTTCTCTGCATGTCACTCCCCTCTCTGCCCCATTTCAACTCTGTCTCTACACTATCAATAAAGCATAACAATGCCAAAAAAAATATCTTAAAAGACAAAGTTTAATTAAAATGAAAACGTTTATAAAAAGTTGATTAGACCAATTTAAAGTTGATTTAATTAGACCATAACTGTAAATAATATTTTATACCAATGTTAATCTAGGTATCTAAGAAAAATAGTGCCTTTCTGATCATTTATTTTGGCTTGGAAAAAATTTAATTGCTCAGTGTGTGTGCGTGCGTGCGTGCGTGAGAGAGAGAGAGAGAGAGAGAGAGAGAGAGAGAGAGAGAGAGTGTGTGTGTGTGTGTGAGTGTGTGTGTGTGTGTGTGTGTGTGTGTGTGTGTGTGTGTGTGTGTGTGTGTGTGTGTCTCACACCTTGACTTCAGTGTGAGTGTTGCTTCCTAGCAGAGGACACTGGGACACACAGCCCAGCTGGGGAAAACTAAAGCAAGCAGCAGTGTCTCCTGCATCAGCATGGTGTTCCCCAGACAGAGCAGCCTGTATTGGGCCTTACTACGCCACAAGCTCCCCCTCTCTGTTTTCCAGGTTTAGAGGAAAAGGTACTAGTCTGAATGAGACTCAGCAGTGGAAATTGAGTTAAAGACACAGCTTGACTCCCTAAATGAACAATGCTGTGTGACTCATTCCCTCTCAGTGCATTGACACAATGCACCAGTAAAGGCATCTGAAAAGAGAACTGGCCTGAGAACTGATAACACATAGGTCAACTGTAACAGAGCAGGCCAACTCTATCAGCTCTAATATGGCCTTGGCTCTGTATGGAAGCATGGAAGCTGGCCACATCACAGCCAGGGTCCTGCCCGCATCAAGCCGGGGCTTAGGTCCCTCTCTCCTCCACAAGTCTGTTTCATTTGCAACGGCAGCGCTCTCTGTCTGTGCTGCGCTGGTTCTGTATCATTGGATGTGAAAAGGTTGACTTTGGATGTTGTGTTAGAAAAGTGAAACCCTCTTCGGATCACCCAAATATCTTTTTAAAAACCTATACAGCATGCCAAGTCAAACAGCTTTCCATTGAGTGCATTGACCTGTCCTACATTTAAAAAGCCTGTACTTGGTTGGCGAGGATAAAACAGCACTTTCCAAGAACCATCGAAGTCCTTGCTGTTGCCAAAGCTGAGGTGAATGACCTATCGTGCAACAATTTCAGCGTGATTAATCAGGAGAGGAACATACTGCTGGCTGGGCCTGTGCTATCACCACTGTTTTCACTTCCCACTGTTTGGAACCTTTTGATAACTACTAAGGCATTGCTTTGGCTCATTAATGATGCCCATGATGGCATCCTCCATCATTCTGGGAACCTTATGTTGTCGCACACTTGTTGTCTCAATATGGCAGACAACATTTCACTGCCTTTATTGAGTTACACTTTACTGGTCTGTAAAATTTGACTGCAGGCATTTTATTTGCTATGTCCTGATAGCGATGCCTGAAATATGGGCAGTGTTGAGCATGTGAGGGCATCTATCTCCCTCTCCAACATGAGCTCATCTTACACTCACTAAGTTATAAATAATGCTTGTCTCCCATCTCTGTGCTCCCTCTATTTGCCTACTTCATTGCAACCTTGACCCGTGTGTAACTTTGTGGCCTTGGCTATATAAAGAATTGAACAAAGCCAGCAGGAGATCATTAGCTGGGGTTAGTTCAGTTATTTATCTGATCAAATCCTATGTCTTTATTACACAGCTTCAGCAATGGAAGCTCTAAACATTGACCACTTGGGTTTAATGTCCCCAACAGCCACAGGGATGTCAGGAAAGCTCTGCTCAACTCGGCAAAATAAATTCTGCTTTGTCAATAGAAAGATGTAAGATAATAACCCAAACATGTATTATTGACCGCCTATGAGGACAGAATTATTAGCCCCCTTGTGAAAATTTTATAAAAAAAAAAAGGATTTTCCAAGTGCTGTCAAACAGAGCAAGGCATTTTTAACACAGCTTTTCCAAACATCCTACGTTTATTTTGGATGATGACATTATTTTACTATGCACACAGAAACAAAAACATTTCACAAAAAACAAAAACTACCAGGGTCAAAATTTATTAGCCCCGCTGAAGCTAATAGTCAATTGTCTATCCTTTTTGCTGGATAACAGCCTGCAGTCGTTGGTTGTAGTTTTCATCAAGTCTCACACACGTCTCCTGAGCAATCCCATTCTTCTTTGGCGAATCTCTCAAGCTCCTCCAGATTTGATGTCTGGCATGGACTTTGGTCTTCAGTCCACCCCACAGATTTTCAATGGGGTTGAAGTCAGGGCTTTGTGCAGGCCATTCAATAACGTCCACTTTGGTCTTCTGGAGGTAGTTCTTCAGCAGGAGCGACAAATGTTTTGACTTGTCGTGTTTGGAAGACAAAGCGACGACCCAGACCCAGGTTTGCTGCTGACTGCTTGAGGTTTTCTTTCAACATATTCACATCATGATTCCTTCCACCTTGACGAGATTCCCAGTTCCAGATGGACTGAAGCATCCACACAGCATAATACTCCCACCACGTGTTTCACTGTGGGGACGCTGTTCTTTGGGTTGTACGCCTCTCTCAAGTTTCGTCTCATCTGACCAAAGGACGCGCTTCTAGTACACATAATCTTTCTCCATGTTGTCCTTAGCATACTTCAGTCTGGCTTGAAGGTGTCTCTTCTGGAGTCTTTCTTGGTCTGCAACCTCGCAGCCCATTCCTGTGCAGGGTTAGTGATTGTCTTCTTTGAGACTACATTCTTGTTTTCGACTCAAGTGACAGCTTGCTTTAGTTTTTTCACTGTGTATAAATACAGGAAGAGAACCCTCAGTTTTAACTTGATTTTACAAGCTTTGAGCATTACAAAGTTAAATATTCTGATTTGCTATTCTTTGACGATTTCAAAAAAGTATGGTTTACCTTATCCCCAAAAAACTCCAACGAAATTACATAAGAAACTGGACTATTATTTTCCATTTACTTTTTTTATGACTTATTTACTGTACGTGAATATTGTGCCAACTGGTGTCTAATTGCCAACCCTCATCTTAACTAGACAAACTGGTATTCATTGCCACGGCACATGCCAAGTTGAAGACTTGAATGAAATTAGCTTTATTGGCAGTGATATTACTATTCATTTCCTGGGCTTTCACTAGAAACTAGCAAAGCTCCTTTTTCTATCGCAGCCCATTTCCATGACAGGCACCGATCTCCTAGCTCTGCTGTAAACAACACCACACTATTAAGACACACAGACCAACACAGGCAAAAACACAGAAACGTGTTCACAATATGATCAGCCAGACATGAGTTACAAAAAAACGCCTACATTATTAGGGGGATTAGGGGCATAACTGACAAACCCTGTAAGCAAAGCTGCTCGCAAACAAGTCATCTGTTTGTTAATTTGGCCTTTTTATATCTGTTCCAGTCTCTGTAACCAACAGGGAATGACAAACACTCATTTCATATCAGGTAGCTATAAGGATTAGCAAACATGCCCCCCCCTCCCCTCCCCTCCCTCTCCAGTTGCCATCACAGCACTGATACCATGCGCTCCCTGTCCCTGGCTCAAACCACACATTTTAATTTCATTTTTTCCTGACTGTTAAAGATCATTAAAGCGTGGTCCCAGTAAATGCAGCTAACCAAGTCCAAAGTCTTCTTGTTGCTGGATGGAGATGAGTTGTTCCTCCATTGTTTCAGACACTGTGAGCTGTGCTCCAGGGTCCTTGCAGGGAGGGAATCCATCAGGCTGTAGAGGGGGCTTGTTAGAGGAACACATATGACCATGTAGCCGCCTTAATGAGCACCAAGCCAGCGAGAGAACATACATCTCCCTGTCCTAGTCTGCACCCTGGGGAATGCACTAACACCAAAATTGTGTGTCTGTGAATCTACAGAATGTGTGTACGTATGTGAGTTGTATGTGTGCGTGCATTATGAGCGTGCATTCCAACACACACACACATGATGCAGATGACTAGAGCAGTATAATCCAGCTGGGAGTCTAATCTACCATAGTTGAAAGAAGCAGGTTGTTTGAATTATGATCTCACAATAGGGTTCTTCTCCCACTAATACTGTCTTATCTATAGTATCAGTATACCTATCATTAACAAAGGACTAACACTCAGCTGGCTTCATTTTATTTGGTCAAGCTCTCAAAATCATCGAGTACAAACCACCATGGAGGTTACAACCATTTCTCTCCGTTTTCAGATTCCAATTTTGTAAACTGCATGGCACGCACACACACACACAAACATACATCAAAGGGGGGCGCTTTTTTCTTCCTTGAGAGAATTCAAGTACCAGGTTGGACCTCCTTTGGCCTTCAGAACTGTCTTAATTCTTCGTAGCATACCTTCAACCAGGTGTTGGAAACATTCCTCAGAGGTTTTTGTCCATATTGACATGACAGCATCATACAATTGCTGCAGATCTGGCAGCTGCACATCCATGATGTGAATCTCTGGTTCCACCACATCCCAAAGGGGCTCTATTGGGTTGAGATCTGGTGACTGTGCAGGCCTTTGGAGTACAGTCAACTCATTGTCATGTTCAAGAAACCAGTTTGAGATGATTTGAGCTTTGTGACATGGTGCATTATCCTGCTGGAAGTAGCCATAAGAAGATGGGTACACTGTGGTCATAAAGGGATGGACATGGTCAGCAACAATACTCAGTAGGCTGTGGTGTTTAAACAATGATCAATTGGTACTAAGGTGCCCAAAGTGTGCCAAGAACATATCCCCCACACCATTACACCACCAGCCTGAACCGTTGATACAAGGCAGGATGGATCCATGCTTTTGTAACACTAGGATACACAATTTTACTTTAAACAAAATATGTTTATAAATAAGTTATCAAAAAACCAAGATGTAACAGATTGAGGTGTACTGGGCTAATAAGTAGGTTTGACTCTTGGAGCTGGTGGAGAATTAATGACACGACACAGAATGTTGGTAACCGGTTTTGTATTTTACTTCAACAAATAATAATCACTTGAATCAATCAAGGAAATGTTCAACATAAATAGAAAATAGGCCTTCAATTCAATTCAATTATCTTAGATATTCACACTCAGTATGGGCACCTTTTACTCCATACATTTAAAGCAACAGTTCCCAGTTCTATTCATACATTGATCATCATCCAACTAAACATAAAACGATGCATCCCACACAAATCATTCACTGCAGTTTAGATGTGTTGTGGGTGCAGAATGTTCAATGAGGTCAGTGTTTGTTTGGGTAGGGGAAATCCTACCACACTCCAGGCAGCCAGGCTTGAGGCCTGCCTTTTGAGGGAATTGGATTTGAGTTTGTTCTTCTCCTTTAGCTCGCCATCATCTTGCTCCGGCAACAGGGCCTGACCTGTTTAGGCAAACAGGTAAGATTTACAAGTCTGCTCAATTTGGGAGCAGCATTTTAATTAAGTTTTCCATGTTGGAGCTCTCACCAGTGTTCAGTGTTGAAAGAGTCCTCCTCAGCAGCAGATCAGCTCCTCCATGTTTGCAGTCACAGTCCAGGTAAGTACGTTTTGTTTCCAGGGTTGGTAAGTTTGGTTTTGCGTCTCTCCTGTGTTCCCGTGTTGTGTTCGGTTCACCTGGGGAATGGGGGTAGGTTCCATTGGCTCAGGGGATTTGATTGGCTCAGGGGATGTGATTGACAGTTTGCCAATATCAGCAGTGTTACATTTTCATGTTGTTTACGCCAAATTCTGACCCTACTATCTGAATGTCGCAACTGAACTCAAGACTTATCAGATTGGGCAAGATTTTTCCAATCTTTTATTGTCCAATTTTGGTCAATGTATTGCGAATTGTAGCCTCAGTTTCCTGTTCTTAGCTGACAGGAGTGGCACCCGGTGGGGTCTTCTGCTGCTGTAGCCCATCTGCTTCAAATTTGGTCGTGTTGTGCGTTCAGAGATGGTAATCTGCATCTCGAAACAGTATGCCCATCCTCAACTGACCTCAGACATCAACATTACATTTTCTTCCACACAACTGCCGCTCACTGGATATTTTTCCTTTTTCGGACCATTCTCTGTAAACCCTAGAGATGGTTGTGTGTGAAAATCCCAGTAGATCGGCAGTTTCTGAAATACTCAGACCAGCACGTCTGGCACCATCAACCATGCCATGTTCAAAGTCACTTAAACCCCCTCTCTTCCACATTCTGTGGCTGATGTGTGATGTGTTAACAAGAAATGAAACCAGTGCACCAAATAAAGTGACCGGTGAGTGTATTTATAGCCTGATCTTCCAAGTTTCAACTTTGTTTCTCTCCCTCAGTTCCGTACTTTCTCCAATCTCCATGGGAAAGGGTTTCTGCATACGCTCATGCGCCACGTAAACCTTGCCAATCTTCGCCCATTGCACCGTGCTCTTAACCCGGGCTGTGTGGATTTAAATCTTTGGATGGTACATGTGTATATTCAGGTTTTAATAATGCGTTGGACAGATCTTAACTTGATTTTCTTGCAGGCCAATAACTTCACCCTTCTGAAACAGAGTAACATCTTTTCCTAAACCACAGCATATGTCTTCTGACACTGCATCAGTTAGGGTCCATGTGCCGATGGAGAGCTCTTACTAGCCTGGAAATCCAGACCCACATCTAGAACAATGTAGGGTCTTGCCACGATCAATAGACCTTCCCAACTCAAGGGGCGGCACCTACACATGCATTTCCAATACCACTGCACGCAATTGGATAGCACTACGACCAATCAGAGCAATGAACGAGGTGACGTTTTAGGCCTCATTCATTTAGCAAACAATAGACAACGTCTATTTCAGGGACGTCCCTGAAATAAGACAATACAGAGCCACATTCTGCACATCTTAATACAGCTTGGCTTCATAGGAACAGAGTGCAGGTACTAGACTGGCCTGTCTGCAGTCCATACCTGTCTCCCATTGAAATAATGTGTTGCATTATGAAGCACCAAATATCACAATGAAGACCCCGGAATGTTGTACCTGAAGTTGTATTTCAAGCAAGAATGGGAAATAATTTTGCTTTCAAAATGTCAACAATTAATGTCCTCAGTTCCCAAACGCTAACTCAGTGTTGTTACAGTAAAAGAAAGGGTGATGTAACACACAGGTGAACATGCCCCTGTCCCAACTTTTTTGAAACGTGTTGCAATTTTCAAGTTCTATATTTGTGTATTTTCACAAAAAAAATTCACATTCTGTTTAATTCACATAGGGCCAGTTTCACAGACATGGATTAAGCCTAGTCCTAGACTAAATGGAATTTTGAATGGAGATTGTCCATTGAAAGTACAATTTAGTCCGGAACTAGGCTTAATCCATGTCTACGAAACCGGCCCATAATGTCCCCACTTTTTTGGAATTGGGTTTGTAATAATAATATATTGTTTCATTCATGTATTCAGGCAATTCAGTCAACATATAATAAGAAGAACTTAACTAGTTTTCAAGACAAAAAAAGATATGAGGCAAAAAGAAAGTAAGTAACAGAGCCGGCCCAAGCCTTCATGGGGCTCTAAGCGAAATATGATTAGGGGGCCCCTCTCCAATGTTAACACTGCCGAAACTTTAGACCTTTTAATAAATGTCAATCACACACCCCATGTTTTCCGCTAGTGCCTCCACTGTGCAGCTGTGTGAAAATATTTGACAGCCGAGATTCAGACCCTCCTAGGGGGATCCGGGGGTATGTCCCCCCGGGAGGTTTTTTTACCTTTTTAAAGTGAAATGCATGAATCTGGTAGCCTGGCATTCCCAGACCTGCCACTAGGCGCTGGCAAATTAAATTTGCTGCGCGTGTTGGTCTGGACTTTATCAAGAAAGCCAGAAATCTGGCTGGTGGTTTCAATTGGTTCTATCTAATATGGGCGCGCCAGAGCCCTTTATATGGTGCTCTGGGGAGGACGTAACCGGATGACGACAGTGACGTGCATGCGACGTCGAAGCCGTGATAGTAAACATCAAATATGGCTGCGGATATGTTGTGTGAGTTTGAGACTGCTTTGGCCTCGACCCTTAACGATTTGGAAGACGGCACTCAAATCTTTCATTAGCAAGTAAGTGGAATGTTCTATTTTGCCGACCGACAACGGCAAACGTTTAATTTAACAGTTTAACAGCTGTTCGCTAAACGAAAGGGGCTTACGTCACCTTGTGCATCGCTCTGATTGGTTGTAGTGCTATCCAACTGCGTGCAGTAGCATTTGAAATGCACGAGTAGGAGCCGCCCCTTGAGTTGGAAATTACTATTGATCGTGGCCAGACCCTCTATCGTTCAAGATATCAGGGTCTGGATTTCCAGGCTATGAATCTGGTGCATTTTTAGAGGAAAATTAAGAGGCTAAATCTGATAAATGTTGTGTGGACAAATAATTTGGAAACACTGGGTCAGATGAATTAGAAGCTATTGAAGAAAGACACATGGATTTTCCATAAAATATTAATATAAAATACAATATTATGGAGTGTCCTCTGGGTTGGGCTTGGAGCTCTTTTTCTTTTACAGGACATATTTCTCTGTAATATAATGAATGCATTTAAATGCAGTGAGAGGAATGAAGCATATGAACTCTGTTGTCCAGCTACTGTATCTTTTTTTTCACAGGCGAGGCTGAAATAGGCTATAGACTATACACAGTGCATGGGCAACTGAGGGTAGCCCCATTTCCAATTGTTTTTAAATAAACTCAATACACACTGTGCATGGACGTGAACGCGACATGATCAGATAATTTCGGATTACCGTTACCGTTACCATTATGATGTTAATATCAAACACACAAACTAAAAAAAATGATATATATATATATATTTATTTTTGGAGGGGGCCCCCCTGGCGGTCGGGGGCCCTAAGCAACCGCTTAGTTCGCTTGTGCCTCGGGCCGGCTCTGAGTAACACAATAATAACAAAACAAAAAAGAATGAAGATTGTATTTCACAATTCAGGACCATTCTCCTAATGATTTCAGTAAAGTTGCTGAAATTTTGCATTTTCTCTACGTATATACAGTATTTGTTTGTGGTGTTTCTTCCAGTAAAATGAACCAAATCAGTAGAAGAAGAGAGCAGAATGAATTAAGGCTAATGGTTGCAACTAAACATAGGTTCTACTTTGCAGTTTGGAGGGTAGATTGGTTGCTTATAGAGAACAGCCTCTCTTCAGTTTGTGGGAAGATTGTGTTGATTTTGAAGTGTTATTTATTTCAATCCCACCAAACAAATTCAGAGGGTTATATCGTTATGTGCAAAAATTAACAAATTATAAGTCCAATTTTTAAAACTATGTCCTTCTCCCTGGCCAGTCAGTTATTCTAAATGTATATATAGTAGTTACAACTGGAAAAAATAACTAAAACATGCAGATTGTGACATCATTTCCTTTGTTGTTGCCTGCTCTTGTGATTTTAGAGTATTAAAGAGTCTCTTTGTGTCTGAATCTATAAAGTATTAAACAATTACTTGAGCGTGTATGAAAGTCATAGATGTGTCAGGGCTGTCAATTCTTTTTCTATCGCAATTAATTGCAAAATTAGACTCTAGACCACACAACTGTTTGGTCTAGAAGTAGGAGAAACTTCAAAGTGCTCCTTCTGTGAAATAAATCATTATTAATTTATTTTGGATTGTTCCACATTGATAAATATGCAACGTGCATTGCCCTTGTACGCATAGGTTGTATGTGGTAGTTCAAAGCAATTGGTGCTTTTAACGTTAACGACTGCCCTGCCTTGTAGAAAGCGTCCGCTGTGGACACTGAGCCGTTTGAGAGTGTTTCTAAAGTAAAATGAGCTGATCAGAAGTGTATTGTTGTCGTTGGTCTCCATGGCTGCAGTGGGAGGAGGCAGGAAGCTGCTGCAGAGGTTTGGAAGGTAAAGCCATTAAAAAGAAATCAACGCGCCATGCTTTGACTTTAATTCATCACAACGTTACTCTAGCACTGACAGCCCTCATTACTATATTTGACTTTTTATAAATAACGATGAGAAGTGTCCTTTTCCTCCAATGAGTCCCTGCCCCCCAAAATGTTTAGTGCGTCTCACATCCTTCCTGCTCTTCCTTTAGGTGTGCTATGTGTATCTCCTGTTCAGGGTGATATACAGTAACATGTATACTGCTACCCTGAGACAGGCTCTTTCTTCACCTTGCAGGGCAGCTGACTGCTTGTGTGTGATGAAGGTGAGAAACTCCATTAAAGTATTGATTTGTGGGTGAAGATAACTTCCTCTTCTGTAGGGCGCAGGCTCATGTGCAGCTTTAAATATAACTGTGTTCATGTCTGGGTGTCTACATTAGTGCAGCAGAGAGAGAGAGACAGAGAGAGAGAGACAGAGAGAGAGAGACAGAGAGAGAGAGACAGATGGACGATGTGCATGCTTTTGTGCCACAGGAATGTGTGACAGTGTGTGTGTGTGTGTGTGTGTGTGTGTGTGTGTGTGTGTGTGTGTGTGTGTGTGTGTGTGTGTGTGTGTGTGTGTGTGTGTGTGTGTGTGTGTGTGTGTGTGTGTGTGTGTGCGTGTGTGTGTGTGTGAGAGAGAGAAGAGAGAGAGAGAGACTATGTGTGAGTTATATACCCCTGGGGAGCTGCTATGGTCATATTTTAATAACTCACAGTATGTTGGATTATGTAGTGTGGGCTTGTAATATCACAGCGTCAGGGTAAAGCCCTAGCAGATTCACTGTTAGCTGGCCCTTAGCAGTTAAAAAAACACACATATCAGGGAACTGGCCAAAACATTGTTTTCAGTTCTGCAGCACTTTTGAAAATGTGAGCTCCCTCATGATTCCAGTTCAAAGGTATGCCTCACCATTCTGTCTGCATCAGCACGCAGCGCTCTCTCTCCTGGCTACAATGAACACAGCTCCAGGTTTAATAGGCCTTAAGTAGTGCACCCCTCTGCTGCCTTTGAAGAGCAAACACTCTCTTGCTCACTCGTAAACACACACACACACACACAGACACACACACGCACACACACACAGACACACACACACAGACACACACACACACACACACACACACACACACACACACACACACACACCACACACACACACACACACACACACATATATACAGTGGAGGAAATAAGTATTTGATCCCTCACCGATTTTGTAAGTTTGCCCACTTACAAAGAAATGAGCGGCCTATCATTTTAAAGCTAGGTTTATTTTAACAGTGATAGACAGAATATCAAGAAGAAAATCCAGAAAATCACATTAAAAAAAAGATAAAAATTATTTTGCATTTCATTGAGTGAAATAAGTATTTTACCAACCATAAAGAATTAGTGCCACAGATTAGTCCTCGTGCTTTAAAAAGGTACTCCTAATCTCAACTAGTTTCCTGTATAAAACACACCTGTCTCAACTTGTTACCTGTATAAAAGACCAGTCCACAGAGTCAATAAATCAAACTCCAACATCTCCATCATGGGCAAGACCAAATAGCTGTCTAATGCCTCGTTTCCATCGAGTAGAGCGGGTCGGGTCGGAGCGGCTCAGAGCGGCTCAGAGCGGGACAGCTCACTTTTAAGAATCTCGGTGGTGTTTCCACCGCCGACCCTACCCTTACTGGTAGGGCGGGGTTTAGGCTGGACTGCGATAGCCGCCGCCAGAATGTGGGTCAAACTATCGGGCTATGGAACAACTGTGGTCAAGCCAGCGGTCTTTCGTTTTTGCTTGGTCAAACCAGCCGCTTCTTTATTTATTCCCCCCGTGTTGTTGTGAGCACAGAGACGGCTCGGTGCAACTGATAGAGACAGTGAGCGAACAGCGCTGGCTGCGGCAGCTACGTGACATCGTAGCAGTGGGACACAGTGTAGCCAACTGATTAATTTAATGACGAGGAAAAACACCACACAATAAACAGTGCTGCGCTCACATTTTCGCCAAAACACAAGACTCTCTTCACTCTAGCCGAGGTGACTACACACGGCGGAAATGATTCTTTCTACCAACTGTGGTCAAGCCAGCGGTCTCTCGTCTTTGCTTGGTCAAACCAGCCGCTTCTTTATTTATTCCCCCTGTGTTGTTGTGAGCGTGTATTTACTACTATCTATGGCGTAAACACACAGAGACGGCTCGGTGCAACTCATAGAGACAGTGAGCGAACAGTGCTGGCTGCGGCAGCTACGTGACTAGCAGTGGGACACTGTGTAACCAACTGATTCAACTTGCCGAGATGACTACACATGGCGGAAATGATTCTTTCGACCAATCAAATCACGGCAGTGTGTAGCTCCGCCTTTTCGGCACCCTTTCAGGCGGCTAGTACCCCTACGGAGGAGTACTGAGATTAGGAGCGGCTCAGAGCGGTTAGGTGCGCTTAAACCATACCCTACCCAACTTTTGGCAAATTAAAAGCCAAACTACCCGGACCGAACCGTTCCGATCCGACCCGCTCTACTCGGTGGAAACGAGGCATAAGGACATGAGGAACCAGAATGTAGACCTGCACAAGGCCGGAATAGACTACAAGACCATTGGGGAGAAGCTGGTTGAGAAGGAAATTGGTTTGGAAGTTGGTGCGATTATTCCAAAATGAAAGGGGCTCCATGCAAGATCTCACCTCGTGCGGTATCAATGATCATGAGAAAGGTGAGGGATCAGCCCAGATCTACACCGGAGGAGCTTGTTTATGATCCCAAGGCAGCTGGGACCACAGTCACCAAGAAAACCACTGGTAACACACTCCCGTAATGGATTGAAATCCTGTAGTGCCCGTCAGGTCCCCCTGCTCAAGAAGGCACATGTACAGGCCTGTCTGAAGTTTGCCAATGAACACCTGAATGACTCAGAGAATGCTTGGGGGAAGGTGATGTGGTCAGATTAGAACAAAATCAAGTTCTTTAGTATCATAGTGACTCGCCATGCTTGAGGAAGAGAAGTTCTGACTATGACCCCAAGAACACCATCCCCACAGTCAAGCAGGGAGATTGAAGCATTATGCTTTGGGGGTGTTTCTCTGCATCGAGGGAACTATGGATAGTTGTGGACATGAAATACTGGGTGACAACCTCTTTCTCTAAGCCAGGTCCGTAAAAATGGGTCATGGATGGGTCTTCCAGCACGTCAATGACCCTAACAATACAGCAAAGGCAACAAAAGAATGGCTCAAGAAGAAGCACATTAAGGTCATAGAGTGGCCTAGCCAGTCTCCGGACCTTAATCCAATAGATCTGTGGAGGGAACTGAAGCTCAAACGACAGCCTCGAAACCTTAACGATTAGGAGAGGATCTGCAAAGAGGAGTGGTCCAAATATCCTCCTGAGATGTGTGCAAACCTGGTCATCAACTACAAGACACGTCTGACCTCTGTACTTGCCAACAAGGGTTTCTCCACCAAGTACTAAGCAATGTTTTGATAGGGGATCAAATTTCACTCAATGAAATGCTAAATAATTTCTATCTTTTTTTAATGTGATTTTCTGGATCTATCACTGTTAAAATAAACCTAGCATTAAAATGATAGACCGTTCATTTCATTGTTAGTGGACAAACTTACAAAATCAGTGAGGGATCAAATACCTATTTCCTCCACTGTATATATATATATATATATATATATATATATATATATATATATATATATATATATATATATATACACAAACTGTACACATTGCTGTGAGGGCAAACTGTGTAACAGTGGCTAGTTCTCTCTGTGACACATCAAAAGGAGAGCTAAGGGGAGTAATGTGTGGAATGGAGTGAGTGTAGACCAAGGCCAGGATGCCATTCATGGTTGTAGTGTTGTGGTTTTAACTGCTTTATGGCTGTGGCTGGCAACTTCCATACAGTAGTTTAAACACATGTCCTTCTGCAATCTAAAATACGGTACTGTTTATGTCTTAAAAAGATTTGTATCAGTGGTAGTTTTACTGAACAAAGTACAGTATACAGTATGACAGTCATGTGCTTGAGCGATAATGCAGCAATAGCAATAGCATAGTCCAAATATAAAGCAATACAAACCATGAACAACATTGAGACATGCACATCCTGTTTATTGTTTTAAATGAGAAACAGAAAGCAAACCTGGGCTGGCTGATCACACACAGCATGGCTGCATGTGTGGGTGGGTGCTTTGCATGTGAACACATGCATGTTCACGTGTAAGACTGAGAGCTATATCGTATAACCCAGGCATCGAAGGAGAAGGAGAATGTAACAATTAGCCCTCTGCCGAAAGCATAGCCTCATCCTGTAAGGCATGTTTACGCTTCAGTCATGCAGTAATTACATATGTCCTCTTTTGTTTTCTGTTTCCCATAAAGTGGGGGGACCTAATGAGGGAAAAAGCAAATTAGGAGAGGGGGGGTGAGGTTTTACACTGAGCCTTTTTGTCTTCAAGCTCATTTAGCCAGCAGAGAACGTCTATAGGCTTTGAAATGGGAGGAGAGGAGGGAGAGACAGCGCTGTAAACAGGGACTGTGCCTCTCCAGATGGGAAACTTCTGTTAGGCTGTAATGAGAATGCATAATGACGCAAACAAGCTTGATGGAGCTAGACATGCGAGCGCCTTCATTCAGGAATATGAAACCAGTTTGTGTTTTATTTCCTTTGATATCCATTTTCACATGTAAGAAGGAATCTTTCTTCCAGCCTTTA
>NC_137214.1:1683917-1853917 GCF_949987685.1 Ammodytes marinus | reverse complement strand
ACACCCTGAAATATATGTACATATTTGAGTTGGAGACTTTACTGTCAAGGCCTCACTTTAAAGTCACTTTGAGTAAAAAGTGGCACATCTCACCCCAGTCTCCCCTGTACCGTATAAATAACTTTTTTAGTGCTTTTGTGTTTTATGTTATTTTATATGTCTAAACTAAATGTATTCTTTAATTGAAAACATTTATTCATTCATTCATTCAAGATACCAAAAGGCCCCATGCACAGCAATCTGTTCTGTGATGGCTGTAATAGAGGGCTGGGGCAGTACTGTCACATTGGGTTAGGGTGGGACACAGGAGCCAACCAGGGGCTTGGAGGGAGCAGGGCAGGGCATGGACACTGTACAGGCAGAATGGACATGAGACAAGCAGGGCTCACACAAAGTAAGATCATGCTGAAAGGCAGGAAGGAGAAAGAGATGAGAGGAAGTCAATGATTGCAGAGAGGAAAAGTGTGAGGAAGAGGCAGAGGTAATGATTAAGACAGAACAACAGAAGGAGAAAAAAAGAACAGGGCTAGTAATACACAAGCAGCAGCAGCACAGAAAGACCCAGCACTAATGGCAGTTGGACTGTTGAGGCAATATACCACTGTTATACCAGAAAGAATATTTACTCTAATTAGAGCCAGCTAATGTGTCTCCAGGTAGAAAGGCTGTCAGCACTTTTATCCTAATAATTAGAAGCACAGAGCATGCATTGTCCAGGAGAGCGCCACCGCACAATTCCCTTTGTACATCATTAACAGTCCACTGACAAACAAGAGCCCGCAGTTAATAGAATGTAATGTGCTTTCCTCACCCATCCATTTGTTCAAATGGTCATTAGGGTAATGTAGAATAATTCCTTCCTTCTGTGCTTCAACCTTAAAAAACTCAGTGACTCCTCCCAACTCCCATGTGCCCCTCTGCACATTTTTTCCTTCTCCAAAAGTCCTGCCTCCGTCTCCCTCTTTTCCCCTAGACGGAGCCTTTTCTCTCTAGCCTATCCTTATACATCCAGATGATAAGCATGTTATTATGGGGCGTTACAATCATCACTCTTTGTAAAATACACAGAATCCTCTATAAAAGAATGAATTCTGCTCCAGAGAGACGGAGCCAAATGTATAGATTTACAATTGCACACTCCACTTCCCCACCGTGTTTTAATGCATCATAAACACTTGGTGTTTTTTGGTCTCTGTTCCAATAAAAACACAGAGCGCGGGGGTGTAATATCTGGAGCTGGGGGAAATTAAAGCTGAAGTTCCTCTCCTCCTCAGTGCTGACACACACACACACACACACACACACACACACACACACACACACACACACACACACACACACACACACACACACACACACACACACACACAACGGTTAATCAGCAGCCCAGAGAGAAATCTAAGACCACATCTACACCCAGTGGAGGGAACCTGATACAACCACATCTTATCCTCCTTCCCACATTCCCCTCTTTCTCTTAATCATGAACACACACACACACACAAGCCTGTGCTGATAAACTAGAGGCAAGGTTCAGTATGATTAACTAAAGTTAATGAAGACTCAAAGTGATCTCAAACAGGTAACTATAGAAGGGGAGTCTCTGAGAAAGCGTGAAGGGTGCATTAGAAAACCTACTGCACATTTTCTTTTTTCCATTTTCTGCTTGTGCTGCTTTTTCCAAAAGTTCTTTGAGTGTGCGGTGACAAACATAACCCTTCTGACTATAGTGGAAAAATAAATCATAATTTCAAGTGAAGACAAATGCTTTATCCGCTGGGAGTAGCCGCGGGCTAAAGGCATAATGGCCTCCCTCTCTTTCTGTCTCAGGGAGTTTCCCTGAACACTTTGTAAATGTCCACCCAAAGCGGCCTTACGCAGCACAAAGATGCTACAGAGCAGACCAGGAGCCAGTTTCATATTCCTGTTTTAAGACTTTTTTTCACTCCAGGGGAAAGCACGTGGAGTCCCCGATGCAAAACGGTTACTCAGCTCAGCTGCAATTTTGAGCAAACAAGAAAAAGTCATCAGTCACATCACGGACTATCAAAACACAATTACCCTGGGTGCATGGCAGTGGCTAGTTAGTCATGTCTGATCTAATGTCACAGCCATAAAACCTTGTGTTCCCTCGCGCTGCTGCAGTGGCTGTGTGTCGGGCCGGGCTCAGGCCAGCTGCACTAGTCTGTCTCCTCTGCTCTGCTCTCAGTGCTATCAGGTGTCCACTCCTCCTCCTTCAGAACATTACACAGGCCTCTTTATGCTGCGCTAAAAGCTGCTCATGTTCAAACACTCCTGGGAAAAGCTCCTTAAAACACGACAGGATGAGAGGCCCTGTCTGCTCAAATATTAATAGGAAGTTAATTGGTTGTTAATGGACTAGTGCTCGGGTTAGGAATCGCCTTGCATTGGATGGGCCATCGAAACAACCCATCCAGGGGTGTCGTCTTACCACCTCCTCAACCTAATTGTTTTCCATTCTTCGTAGCCGTGAGTTGCCATGACCTGGTGTTAAAGATATTATTGCTGCAGTTTAATGTGAGGTGCTGCAAGAGGAATCCTAGCCTATACCTTGTGCCTGTCACATTCATGTCAGCTCGGCATTGTGGGTGTTGGGTTACTTTGGCGTTTTAACTATCTCCCCTCCTTCTTTTAGTTCTTTTGTCATACAAAGTGAATGTAATGTTCAAGGCCTTTTCTTTCATCTCCACATAAGGAAGCAGTTTGAACTTCTTCTTGTTTGTGGCCGGCGTGTTTGTGCTTTCTGTGGTTGTTGTTGCCCAACAGGAAAAATCCCTCTTCTGCTTAGAGTAGGCATGTAATATTGATGCACAGCAGACTCACACAAACCCAAGGAATCTAATGGAATCTAAACCAAGTTCAAATGTCCACATCCACACATACTTTGTTGATCTTCGCAAAAAGCTACGCGACGCCATTCCTTGAAGGGGAGGCCACAGGGGCATGTGTGTAGCAGGGAATATATTTAGAAATAAGTGATATTTCAGCATGTCTCTCGATCCCGACTTCGTTCAGCTCCAATTCATTTATGAGAGGGACAAATACTCGTTGAAAGGAGTTGTTCAGGAAATAGGCCTTGGGATGGCGGTAGAGGTTACCCAGAAGGACTGCTTTTTACAGTTGGGGTTTTTAAATGCTCTATTTAAAAATAAACCTGCTCTAAAAAACATGTCATATTCTCTTTTTAGCCCTACTCAAATGAGAAAAATATTGTTTAATACAATGTATGTTCCCTCAAATCTATGTATTTCTATGCATTCAATAAAAAAACACATTCTGCTATTGTTATAACATTATTAACATGAAGCGTTTCATTTCAAATCCTCTAGGTTTTTAGTTTGATCTCAATGCATTCTTTATTGATGTGTCCCTCTTATGCTGTGAACTCTGCTCTCGTGACTCTGACTATTTAATGGTAACCTTGTTCAAACACTGAGTGAATCTGTGTCCAATTACATTATGAAGCAAATGTCAATGGATCCAACAGATGTTCTACTACACTGGCTGAGTTTCAGTGCACTCCTGGAGATTCAACAGCCGCCACTAGATGGTATTAGAACACAGGCAGCGTTTTCTGATGTCAGAATCAGCAGACATGGCAGTATTTTCCAGGATAAATAGATGAAATAAATCCTAAAGTCTTTCTCTTTTGACTCTTTGATGTTATAAGTTATTACCTGGCTGGGTGGAGAGAGACAGGGATAATCCTGAGGGAGGGTAAAATGCTGCAGTGGAAAATACCTGTCTGTCTGCTGTTTTCAAAAGCCTGTCTCTCCACCGAAATGCATTGCAGACAGAAGTGAATCTATCAGACGGAGCAAAAAAGACAGGAACATTACTGTATTTTAATCTGCGTGCACTCAAATAAAGCGAGACTTTTTAAGGAGATTTGTGCCATAATACCACTCTCTCACTCTGCCCCCACCATGAACAAACAGTCATACACACTCATGCCTCAGCTTTTATTACATGTTAAGCTGTCAACGTTTAGCAAAAATGTCAAATGAAGCTACATGTGATGATACACAACAGAGCACTTGCAGGGAACACATTAAGAAACAGTAGAAAAGTTACAACAGTATGAAATGTTCAAAATTGTACTTGAATAATCATTGAAACTCAAAAACAAGCAAACTTAAAAAAGTCAACCATAGTGTAGTGTTGTTATTTCAGTCAACTAATGAGTCCTTAAGAGTATTTTGTGTTTCGTCCAATTATTGTTTTCGGTGTGCCTTTTCGACAGCACAATATTCATAAATATGAATTTGGAATTTGCATTATTGCAGTAATTTGCTGTTTAAAAGTGTATTTATTTTTGTCTGCACCTAAACTACTATTTATACAGATGATAAAAGCTCTCAAAATGCAAGACAGCTTTGCTTTGCATGCATGCCACGAGCATTTATTAACTGTCAATCAACAACTTTGTTCACCTCAGGTGCACACAATAACATTCATTGTGGGGAAAAGCCAGACCAAATGTCATACTACTGCACACAGACAGAGGGATAGGAGAACTTTGCCAAACATGTTTTTCTCTCAGAACAGTCATCTCAAAAAGAAATGTCATGTTATCAATACGGAGAAGTCTAAATGCCAGGTGGCCAGCCTTTAATGGGCTGGTGTGGAGGAATGCATGCTCAAAAGTGATTGATTCAGCTCCAGAAAGTTTGGATGAGTGTGATACAGATAACAGGCAGAAGGAAGAACACAGTAGATGCAATTAAATTACCATAGACTGGAAGAACGAACTGTATGCCCTTTTATTCATGTCCACTATTAGCCTGACTGCGCTTCTCTCTTACCCCATAGCTAAAAGGAGATTTTACTTCTTTCACAGCATAAAATCAGAAGCCCTCCCTAGCTTTAGCAGAAAGGCCCAGACTATGTGCTGGAGCTCAAGGGGACATATATAGGACAAGCAGAGGGACTGGGTTCTCTAGGCTGTGTTGTGGAACAGGATAGGCTTCACCATGCCAGAGAGGATCTTGGGAACGTGGACGCTCACTATCTCAGATATCATCTCTGGGAAGTTAACCCGTGTCTGCAGGGACTGAGCCTGGATGTACAGATCATAGGTGAACTGGTGGAGCTTCCTCACAACCTGAAACACAGAGAGAGAAGATAAGGTCACACAGGGGTTAATATAATAACATGGAAGGACTCGCTTCAATGTGTAACGCCACTGAAAAAAATAACAAAGACTGCAGATAAAAGGGGAAATAACAAACGCCCAACTGTTGACGTGAGCTTTAAGAGGGCGATTTAAAAAGATGAGTCTCATTGTGACGCTGTAAGCTCCACAGGCCCAGGGTAAAGCCCAGAAAGGCTCTGATCAACAGAGCTTCTGCTGCCCTCTGGCTCTGAAGGCATTAGCAGATGTGAGATGTGATTGGGACACAGACAAAGCTCTGCCTTTAAATGGTGAAATCCACAGTGCTGAAGATCTGCTCTCAGTGGAGGAAAACTTTGCAGCCCCCTAACACTGCTGTCAGGAGTTTGATTTTTGTTCCACAATTAAAGCTGGGGTATGTGATTTCTGATTGGTCAAAATTAACATGAGCGGTACACTTTGACCAATCAGAGCGAGGCTCCGATTCAAAAAATAAAATAAAATAAAATCTGATTCTCTGTTCTTATTGGCTGTTGGGACTGTCCATACACTTTGGCACGACTTTGTTGGTGTAGAGCGTGTCAGGGAGGAACCATTGGGGAGGGACCAAAGAGAACAAGTGGAGCGGTTGAAGTATTTGGATTCAAATCTCTATCCCAACTGTTATTTTCTCCCCAAATTCTCCACCCCAGCTTTAATAGTATGTACAAATTACTAATAAAAAAGTTCTACTTGTATTTTAGTGTAACTAAACCCAAAAACAGCTTTTTTCAGCTTACAATCAATTTATATGGAAATGTAGTAGTGTTGTAGATTGTCTGTGGTCTAATTCTCCACATTTAGTACAAAATTTGTTTATTCAACATATTTTGATATACATCTGCATAGAGACTCTACAGGTTGAACCCTGGGAAGCAGTTGCTCTACGCCCTCTAGTGGTTGCATCCCAACCAGTTTTTAGTCCAATACAGTAATCTGCACTACAGTATAGCCCCTTTTACACAGCAAGTAGTGCTGTCAAACGATTCAAATATTTGATCTTGATTAATCACATTAATGTCATAGTTAACTCGATCGCAATTAATCACACATTTTTATCTATTCTAAATGTCCCTTGATTTTTTTTGTCCCATTCTTTTTTCACATTTTAATGCTCTTATCACACATTCTCTAAACCCTTGTTAATCAGTGTATTTCTTCTAAAATATCATACTTGCAAATAGCCCACAATGTAGATCCCCCCACCCCTAGAACACCATACACAAACATTATTGGAACACGGTCAATCATAAAGTTGGAATACAATATTTTTGACCTCTTCTCATGAAATTAATGTGACAATGTGAATTACTCTTGATGGATAAAGTGTCTATCTTCTCGAAACGTTATTGATCAATCTCATCCAGACATATCACAGTGAACGTTAAACCACAATTCATCTTTGTGTGTTCAGGCTTAAACAAAATTGGGGTTATTGAACAATAAAAGGGTTTTGTTAAAATGTTTGCACCTTGGTCGATTGAACACATAACACACATTTGAGTCAAATACCACTCACTCACTTACTCACTCACTCACTCACTCACTCACTCACTCACTCACTCACTCACTCACTCACTCACTCACTCACTCACTCACTCACTCACTCACTCACTCACTCACTCACTCACTCACTAATATTTAGTATGGCCACACCTGACAGGCATTACAGCTTGGACACTGGCAACATGTTGTCTTTATGGATGAGAGCCGCTTTACCCTTAACCGTATAGATAAAAGACAGAGGGTGCTGCGATTAAGTGGTTAGAACCTCTGTGATGACTGCATCGAGGAAACCACTCAAGCAGGTGGAGCTCAGTGATGGTATGAGCCGGTATTCATTATGGAGGAGAAACACCATTGGTGGTGCTGGATGGACACGTCAACACAGTCCTGTACAAGGACCACCTGGAGAAATATTGCCTCCCACAAGTAAGAAGGGTCTGGGAACAACTTAAAGGCCTACTTCACCAGTTGGAATATGAAGGTGTATTGAACTTGGAGATCCTATTTAGTATAAATGTGCAAAAAAAATTAAATGGGATCATCTTGCCTGAGAAAAGGCAGAAAGAGTGTTTTATGGTCTCACTGTCTAACCCTACAGTTTCCTTCTCAGGGAAGACTTAGGGAAGAAAAACCTCATTCATTATATTATAATAGTTATTTTATAATGATAGAACGCTGGTTCCGTATGGGTGAAGTATTTCTTTAAGGCTGCAGGACCACAACCAGAGACCACATAGGGCAGCTGCAGTGAGAGAATGTCTTAATGCAAAAGGGGCGTAAAAGATGCCATGGCCTGCTTTCCCCAATGTTGTTTAAGTCTGAATACAGTTTGTAAATGTTAATTGTGGTTTAATCTTCACTGTGATATATTTGGATGAGATTGATCAATAATGTTTTGGGAAGGTATACATAAATGTATACCTATATATTTTATATTTATAATATAAATGTATATTCAAAAATATGTTATTCCAAGTGTATGTTTTTTGTAGCAGTTTTATTTTCCGGGAAGAAGATAACAACTTGTGAAAATTGAAAATCATTGAATCGTGATGTGAAACAACAACAGCCTTTCTGACCGGACTTTGGTTTAACTTTAAGCTCTCTCCTGACCACCAGACAGTTGAGAGACCGGTGTTCATTGTCTCAACAGATAGTCAACTAGCCATAGCTAACTGATCTACCAGTATAAACAAACCTGTAAATCATTGACACTCAGAGGAAAATCCCTCTCAATATACGTACATTATCTCTTTAATGGCTTCACTTTTCCCTGGATTTGATTTGGACAAATACAATGAGAGGCTCAGAAAGCAGCAGGACAAAGATCACATGATGGCACTCTGAATACTAGTCTGTATAGCAGTTAATACAGGTTGGCCTGGACGATCAGTCTGCAGTTACTTGGTGATAGAGAGGACTAGAGTGGGCTGCCTTCAATCACAGACACTACCGGTCAAAGGAGCATTAGAGTTATTTTATGCAGCAATGCTAGTGACCCTCCTCAAACCTGGGAGACACAGGACCATTGGTATGTGTTTAACCTCAGCTGATGCCTGTGGATGTGTGCACAAACTGGAGCTGTACACAAAGGTTAGGGTTAGGGTTAGGGTTAGGGTTGGGTTTAGGGTTAGGGTTGCTGCTTGGGAAAAAATTAGAAGGAATGACATGATATTACAGTTTGCAGGAGTCCGTCTGTAACAGAATTAAAATAAGACTGTTGGTTACATTTGTAATTATTAACAGCCTTGAATAAAGTAATCCAGCCATGACATGAGTAAATTGATGCTTCCTGTTTAGTTACTAAGTCATTGAACCCTGTATTGTTGTAAGCCAAGTTTTTTTTGCTTGCGTTGTGCACCTTGCTGCACAATATTTCCTTGAGTAGACCTGTGACTAACAAAAACTTCATTATATAACAGCTGAAAGCATGTTGTGTTTGTTCTATGGGCAGGGTATGAGGGTCTTACCGTCTGGAGGTAGTCCAACAGTTGTGTGAGCTGGAAGAGCCTCTGCGTGCGGCTGGTCTCCCCATGGTGGCTGGCCAGGCGATCCAGCTCCTTGATGTAGGACGTCCGCAGTTCATCAAAACAACGCTGGCTCTTCAGGCCCTCCACGGGCACTGAGAACATAAATACACAACAATAACTCTCACACACTTTGTCCATCCCATCTACACTTCTTTCTGCACTGTGTCCTTGCACTACTTTTGTGTGTATTTGTGTCTCAGGTGTTGCTCTCTTCACTTGTGTTTCTTCTTCTATGTTGCATTGTTTAGAGAAGACTGAGATTTAAGAATTTCATTGCCAATGACTGCTGCTGTAATTGTTAATGTACTTACTTATGCCTCTTCTTCCCCCATGGGAAATAAGGCCGATACAGTGTGTCTCCATTTGTTTCTGTCTTTGGCAACATGTTGTGCCTCGCCCCAGGTAAGGTTAATTTCAGCCAGCTCAGCTGTAATTGTTCTCCTCCAAGTGGTATTTGGCCTTCCACGCGTTCTCTTTCCTGTTAGTGTCCATCTCAAGGCAACCTTGGGGATACGCTGACTGTCCATTCTTAGAACATGTCCAAGACATTTCAGACGTCGACGTTTGATGTTGTCCACCACGCTGTTTCCTCCGGTTTGTCTATACAGGTCTTGGTTGGAGATTTTCACTGGCCAGAAAATGCGGCAAATTCTTCTCAGACAGTTGTTGTGAAAGACATTAAGCTTTATCATGTCGCTTTGAACAACTCGCCAGCACTCCGAGCCATATAACAGTACTGCCTTTACGTTGCTGTTATACAGTCGGATCTTAGTCTGTAGGCTGTATTGCTTGGACTTCCAGATAGGCCGAAGTATGGCAAAAGCGCTACGAGCTTTTCCAAGACGAGCGTCGATGTCTTTGCTGGCTGCATTATCAGTGCTCACAAGACTTCCCAGGTAGGTAAATTTGTCTACTCTCTCAAGTGGTGTGCCGTCTGCTGTGAAGGGTGTTTCTGTAGTTGGGTTGATATACATAATTTGAGTTTTAGAGGTGTTGATATTTAAGCCTGTCTGCTTTGCAAAGTTATGCAGTCTTTCAGTCTTCTCCTGCAGATGGTTATGATTGGAGGACAGAACAGCTAGATCATCTGCAAAGTCTAGGTCTTCTAACTAGGAGTACATAGTCCATTGGATACCTCTTGGCTTGTCTGCAGTGGTTTTACGCATTATCCAATCAATGGTAAGTAGAAAAAGCATAGGTGAGAGGATGCAGCCTTGTCGTACGCCAGACTTCACAGGGAACCACTCAGACAGCTTTCCATCAAGAATAACACTGCATTCAAAGTGCTGGTAGAACAACTCTATTAAGGTGACCATCTTAGGAGGGACTCCGTAGAACCTTAGGATCTTCCATAGAGTGTCACGATGGAGGCTGTCGAAGGCCTTCCTGAAGTCGACAAAATTGATGTAAAGGGGGTTGTTCCATTCTAAACACTGCTCGATGATGTTTCTAAGGGCAAATATCTGGTCTATGCATCCTCTACCTCTCCTGAATCCGGCTTGCTCTTCTCTGAGTTTGGTGTCAATAGCTAATTCTGTTTAGGAGAATTCTACAGAATACCTTTGATGGTACGGATAGGAGTGTGATGCCTCGTCAGTTGTCACAGTCTTGAAGATTACCCTTCTTTGGGAGCTTTAAATGAGCCCTTTGACCCAGTCGTCCGGGATAGTGTCCTTGTCCCAGATGGAATGGAAGAAGTTTGTAAGAACCTTTGTTGAAGTTTCAACATCGGCCATTAGCATTTCTGCATGGATGCTGTCAATTCCACACCCCTTTCTATTATTTAAGGCTGAGATCGCACGTCTGACTTCATCTTTACTTGGTGGACTGGTGTCAATGTCCAGGACAACATCTGCTGCTGGTGGATTTGCGGCATCATCCGGTTCCGGTCTGTTGAGGACTTGTTGGAAATGTTGTACCCATCGCGTTGCTTGTTCGGTTTCTATGGTCAGGCTGTTCCCATTAAGATCTTTTACAGGGGCAGAGTGACTGTTTTTCTTGTCACAGAGCTGTTTGGTTATCCTGTAGACAACTCCTAAATCCCCCCTGGTAGCAGCATGTTCAGCTTCTATCGCAAGCTCCTCTACAAAGGATCTTTGATCCCTCCTGGCACTTCTCTTCACTTCATGATCTTTGTTCTTATACGCAGCCTGGGCCTGTTGTATTAATCTAGGTGATTTGGTGCTCAGCATTTTGGCCTTGAGCTCTTTCCTCTCTACTATTTTCTTCCACGTTCCCGGTGTTAACCACTCCTTATTAACCACTCCTTATTCTGTTTCTTTCTATAGCCTAGGATACTTTTTGATGTCTCAACGTAGGTGTTCTTTATCGACTCCCACCTTGTCTCCATGTCAGGGTCTTCGTTGGTATCAGCTAAGGCAGCAAAGCGGTTTTTCAATTCTACCACAAACTCTTTTTTGGTCTTTGGGCATTTCAGTTTGGCAATGTCAAGGTGTTTCCTTTGCATGCTTTCCTCTTTAATTTTGCGTAGTTTTAATGCGCATATGACAAATAAACCTCTTGAATCTTGAATCAATTCTCTGAAGCATGGCTATGGCATCTCCACTGCTCAAATAATCCAAAATAGCAGCAACAATTAACCCCCTTCAATAACAACCAATATAATTTTACAGTAATGCATAACAACATGGTACTGCTTTGATAGCACCTTAGTAATCTTACTTATAAACATTTTAATATTCCACAAATGGTATGAGTTGTATTTTTATGTTTTCTTTGTGTTTGTCAAAAGGATTCTTTTTTCTAAACCAAATTAGAAGGATGCATTCGCTATGCAAGACATTCTCCTTTCACCTCCAAACACCTTTGGGATTGTTCTGTATATAACTCCTTTTTGAAAAATGTGCACGTAGGTGAAAATATGTACTGTATTAGCGGCTTCATTGTGTCCTGCTGTCCCCTAACATGTAATCATTTCTTTAGATGTTCTTTTCAACTTGAACTGATTCTTGTGCGTTTCATTGTAGGTTTGTTAGTGAATGTTAGTCAATTCAGAGCAACACTCTATTGTACACATATTTCACCTGCTGGAGGTAGACATTGAAATGCTGACTTCAGACAGCAGACTTACTGATGCTGAAGAGGACCAGGGCCTTCATACAGAGGAACTCCTCCTGGGTGACCTTCAGCATGCAGAACCTCTGTGAGAGCAGCTTCATCCTCACACAGTGCTCATACATACTGGACACCTGCATCCGCCGGCTGCAGGGGACAGGACAGGGTCAGGCACCAGGTGCGTTAAGAAACTTATCAGAGATAGCAACACACACATGGCTACAAATGTTATACGCTGCAGAGTGGAGCCATGATGTCATTATGTCAACAGGGAACAGCTTTTCTAGTTTACACCGTGACACTAGAGTTGCGTATACAGAAGTAAGTTTTCAGACTAACGGCTCGCAACGTAAAAATACTTTTTTGTTGATGTTGAAAATGTTGCTGTGTAAACGAAGCAGGAGCCAAGGACAAAGGAATGAGCAGCAGAGGTGAGGAAAATGAGTGAGATGTATAATGGGAAAAAAAAGAAAGAATCAGAGGGAGAGAAATGAGGTTCAGCAACAAGGGCAGGCATATTCATTACCATGCAGCCCAATGCAGTGACAGAGGTCTAATGCAGACAGAAGGAGGGTTTAGCTAAGATTGCACCAAAAACCAGCCAAGTGGAAGCAGCTCTGGGGCCCTATGGCTGGCTTTAGCATTCAGAGCAACACCAATCTTCAACACTGAAGACAATTTACAGATAAGAGCATATGGATATGTGTTTTCATGCAAATCATCTACAGTGATTTATTGAAGTTTTTAAAAAGTACAAAGAAAAGGCTAAAGAAAGGCGTTGGAGTGTCACCAACATATGATGTCGCGGCGTTAATCCAAACTTGTCAAAGTGAAGAAAGAAACAACTCAATGTTGTTGCAGTTCTGTACAATGGTTATGTAAAGATGAAACGGAATAAATCATCAGAGGTGATCCCTCTGCGGCCACGAATATCAGATGCAAAGCAAACAGTTAAGAACAGAACAGACTTGTTGTGCTGTCTCGCCTAAAACAGCATATGTGCATTGTGGGATCTTGAGATCTATCTCTGAAGCTCCTCTTCCCCCGTGTCGTTCTATCTACACTCATGATGACAGGTGAAATCTCATGAGACTCCAACAAATGTCACAATGATACAGCTGTTTAGGCCCAAAACAACTGTTCTTTGTTTGATAAAGAGACTGCACCAGTTTTAGGAAACTTCTCCCAACTTTGTTCAACTTCCAACGCTTCGACATTAGAAACTCCACACAAGCATCCCCTGCCAAAAGGGCCTGACTTACTCATTGAAGACCAGGTCTGGAGCAAAGAAGAGCATGGAGCTGTTGGTGAGTGTGTAGGACCTCCAGCCCAATGCCAACACCATCACACCCATCCAGGACAACTGAATCACTGACATCTGATCATCCACATGAAGGTCACGGAATCCTGTTCAAAAACACATATTATTTTAAACATCTGCTATGGCAAAGCATGATCACATAACACTTCACAGTATATTACATAAATCTATATCACTATATGAGAGCTGGCCCTTTTCAGCCTGCGATTTGGGGCTTAAAATGAACACATCCCCCTCTAGTGGTTAATACATGAACAGACTGATTTGCTTTGATGAAGATGGACCGCTCCTATGAGAATGGTTAACAGGCATACAACAGGGCCTGGTATCTGGTGTGGCAGACCTCCCGGCCGTGCCCATAGTAACAGATGTTATCTTTGCCTGACAGATTAATAGCTTTTCTGTATCTGAAAACTTGTGACATGACTGCAGTGTCATCCCCCCTCTTGCTTCATTTAAGTCTGGCCTTGCTGTGTTTTGCCTGGCATGAAGTACAAATGGCATTACAAGTGAACCTGAAACAACTATTCTAGGACTGCTGTTCAATTTATTTTATTTATTTAACCTTTATTTAACCAGGAAAGATCCCATTGAGATTAAAAACCTCTTTTTGGAGGGAGTCCTGGCCAAGAGGCAGCAACAAGTGTTTAAGTGTTCACTCACAATATTACACTCACAACATATAGACAGAAATTAAAATCAGAAAAAAAACTGTTATCAATTAAAATAATAAAAACAGTTACAAGTAGATTAAAATTCATAAAAAACAACTACAAGTAAAAGAAGTGGTCTGAAATGCTCTCAGCTTAGATTTAAAAGCGTTCAAAGAAATCATTTCAGTTAATTTAAAATCTTTTTCTTGGCCAATCAAACACCTCCATGAATCATGGACTACAGTTTGTCAGTGTAACCCTGAGCCTGGACCACCTTACCTGGGATTGCTTTGGCCCAGCGCACCACGGTAACCAGCTGCCTCTCTCCCAGCTGGTTGAGGCTGGTGAGCAGGGAGGCGGGGCAGTCGGGCTGGGCCGGGTCATGGCCCGCGTTCACCACCGCCGGCTCTATGGCCTGCAGGACACTGAGCAGGGACAGGCAGGAGCGCAGGCTGGGGGGGATGTATTGAGCCAGGGCCTGGGACGCTGCTACACATATACACACACCAGAGGAGGGGTAGAAAACAAATCACACATTCTTGGCGACCGGTTATTTGTCAGTATCGATTGAGCATGATACTTATGTGACACTCATCCTCACCTAGATCCCTGTGTCCTGGTTCTCCCTGTCCCCAGGTAGCCAGCTGGTGCTCTTCCTCTGGGCTCCTGGACTGTCCAACCCCCTTCACCCTGCGCCCTGCACCCACCAAAACACACAAGGGGGAAAGGACATGAGAAGTTGCCATTGTAAGTTTTATGGGGTCTGATTATTTCCCAATAGATTAAGAAATAATGTCTGCAGCAGGCAGCTTGGTCTGTTTGGCTGCTGTGGAGCAAGGTAAGCGCTTTTTCAAAACGTTAACCCAAATATTGACCTTAAATTTGTTTCTATTGTAATATTTACAGATGACTGGACAGAAATCCAGAAGTCCCTTATAGCAATATTTTACAATATGCTATTATTGTAATGCTTATTATATGCTTATAATTCTAAATGCTCTTTTGACCTTTTCTGAAATGCCTTAGTTACTGTATTTGGGCTGGAACATTATATTAGGAAGTTCTGATCCAATGCATGTACTGCAACTCTGCACTTTTTACACACCACAGATAGTTTCCCTTTACTCCGTTTGTCATTCTGCCCATATCTTTAGTTGTCACCTTTAAGGCTCATTCCAGACATGAAACACCTCTTCAGGCGACACGAGGCACAGTTCTTCCTCCTCAGCTTGTCGATGGTGCAGTCGTTGCGGCTGGCACACAGGTGGTTCTGTTTACCTGGGGGCACACACACAAGTCACTTCAACCATGCCTGGGCTTCCAACTCATAGCAACCCTATACGTAGGTGTTTGCTGATAACAAATAACTGGCCCTCTAATGTCAGGTCACTGTGTCCTGCCTGGCCTGCATGAGCCTGTGAGTGTGTGGGTGTAAGAATCATTAAATCAGCGGAGGATTCATTGTGTGTGTGTTAGCATGTGTGTGTAATACACACCTGCGGCGGCCCTCTTGAAGAAGACTTTGCAGCTGCCGCAGGTGACTGCTCCATAGTGACAACCAGAGGCATCATCAGCACACACCTGACACACTTTCCTGTCTGAGAGGTACACACCCGGAAACAAGTCCTCATGCCTACACACACACACACACACACACACACACACACACACACATACACACACACACACACACAGGCACAAATATACACAAGGGGGCACAGATACAACAGTTTGGAAAACAGTTTCCACACAAGTAGAGCTGTGAGATGGAAAAGCGCCATTAGACATCTTATTTACGCTCTCTGCCTGGTCTGGATTTGGTGCACTAATTCTCCAAATCCAATCCAATTATAAAATGGGATTTCCCGTATTGATCTAGCAGACAATAAGTTATCTAAAAATAAGTTATTCTTTCCAGACTTTAATCAGCATGAAGAATCGGAAGGTTTCATCCAAGCACACAGCAACAGGTGCTGTATCTCCTGTGTATAGTGACAGTTATATTTGTACAGCTATCACAGATACTGTAAGGGCCGCTCTGGGAAGTTAGGGAAAGGGTGAACTTTGATTCAGTCTGCATGCTGAAAAAACTCGGCCAAGGCCAAGAAGAGCACATGAGGCTGTTAGGACTGATACTGCAGCCAGACGGGGAATCATTCTACAATACAAGGCACAATTAATAATACATGATACTTACTTTAACGTATTTATTATATCGGATACCTTGTAGGGCAACTGAGGACGCGCTACAGCAGAAATGCCAAGGTAACCGTCAGACATAGAGGGACAGTGAAGCTTTCAATTGGTGGATGTATTTAATAAAGCATCAAATACATGACACGGACAAGGACCTTTGGCAAAACATTTGTCATTTAGTTTCTGAATAAAGAAAGATAAGTTGACTGACTGAAGAATGTATTGTTCTTGGCAGCTTGCCGCCCGGACCTGATAGTCAGCCAATAAACAGCAGGTACTGGTAGGGTCTGATCATTGTTAAAAGCCATTATTTACCTGAAACTGCGACTTGTGCAATTCACAATGACTGAAGGCTCGGTCTTGATAGTGGGGAAAGTGTCATGGCCTTGGGGAAAAGCAGCTTGGTAACTTTCCACTTGACTATACGCTTGTGCCATCGCGGCTTGAGAGCCACCTGTATCACCCTGCTCGCCCCTGTTGGGCCACACACTTTGGCATTCCTGTCTGGATCCGACGGAGGCTTGTCCACAGTTAGAATGTTTACACAAACAATGATGTCCGCCCGCTCCGCCTTTCTCGGGCTCGGAACGTCCGCTGTATGCGCACCACACAGCCGGGCTTTCTCTGTAAAGGTTTGGGTTGGTAGAGTATGGTTTGAGCTGGTCCACCTGAGAGGACGGGGGCTGCTCTGCCACCAGGTTCATAAATAAGTTGGATTCCTTGCAAACGTATTTGGAAATCAGCGGTCCGCGCGTCAGGGTGTGCGCCGCGTGCGCGCTGTCCATGTCGGCTGATCTGAGCAGATCCATGCAGCTCACCGCCTGTATGCCTGTAGTACACATCTCTCCAAGGTCCTTCTCTCTAGGGTAAGGCTCGTTCGGCAAAAGCCTGCTGCCTTCGGAGTTCATATTTCGAGCTCCAAAGTCCAAAACTCCTCGGGAACTGTTCTCCACAGTTTGCTCGAAGTCAGCAAAGGCGCTGCTGGAGCCCTGTGTCATGTTGTTGAGCGGAGAAGACACCGTATCCAAACCCAGGGACACGGACACTGCCGCACCGAGCTCCGCGCTGGTCGGGCACGCACATGTGTCCGTCGTATCCAACCGATCCTTCATTAATAAAGCGTTAACTGACGTTTCTTCTAAATCAGACACGCTTGTGTAAAACGCCATCCTCATTTCGCGTCGTTTTAGCTAAGGCTGTGCACTGAGGAAACAACAACACTTTCTTTAAGAGAAAACGCCTTCCCTACGAGACTCTGGTCAAATGGTCTCCGGATATTAAAATCAGAGCGAGTCATTGACGTGAGCTTCTACAAAGAAGGGACGTCCCATTACACAGTTCCGCCAGTGAGGAGCTGACGAACTTATTTATTAATTTATTTTCAAAGTTACCGTTTTACAACGGAGCGTGTTGGCCTGATTGCTGTTGGCTCTAACTAACGGTCACATTCACATAAGAGGACTTTGTTCTCTGACGCATTAACCACTTCACAAAATGTCTTATATCTTCTCATCTCAATTGGAGTCACAGTCCTTCGCCTCTGAATCCCTGCAAACACTAATACCTGGTCTCGCGAGAAAAGCCAGGATCAAAGCGTTAGTTCCCCTCTCGTCCCTATAATAACCTATGATAATATCTCATGACAGGCCGCTGCAGGGGAGCTCGGCAAGACGTCCGTCGAACGAGACAAACTTTTTGTTTGTGTTTAGTTTGACCATATAGACCAGTGAGTTACTTAAAGACCTACTTCACCGGTGGTAATATGAAGGTGTATTGAACTCTGAGATCCTATGTAGGCTATAAATGTGCAAATATTTTTGAAATCGTTTCATCCTAGCCTGAGAAAAGGCAGAAAGAGTGTTTTATGATCTCACTGTCTAACCCTACATTTTATTAGTGTGTATTACCCTAGTAAAAATGTAGGTTTAGGATTAACAGGACAGCTGGGCCAAGGGAAGACTGAGGAAAGACTGAGGGAAGAAATACCTCATTCATTATATTATAATAGCGATTTTATATCAGAACGCCGGTTCCGTATGGGTGACGTATTCCTTTTTAAGGATATACTTTTCTGTTCTTAATTTCTTGTTAAAAACTGCTATAGAGCAACCTGACACGAATCACATCACAAAAAACTATATAGATTTTCGGGAAACGCTTCCTCTCATCTGGGCGATTCAGCATGCCCTGTCAACACTGTGCTTCGGCCATCTCCGCCCCCTCCCCCCCCCCTCCTGCAAACCCCACTCCGTTGTGATTGGTTACCTTCCTTCCGGAACACTTTCAGCAGCACACGGGTAGATTTGAGAGCAGGAAGGTGGGGGCATGGCCGGAGCGTGCCATCACGTTGCAGCATTACCATATATGGAAAAATTCAGAATCGTGATGACACAGCCACCCCAGACGGTCAGCAGGGAATACGTCTAAATGCATGTACGTAATTATTTGATACGCTAGTATGGTTAAACATGACTATAAATCATTATAACAACGTTTATAGGTCATAAAAGTCGAAAAGTATAATAGGTCCACTTTAAGCTTTTTTTGTAACCCTCTATCTAATTCTCAAACACAATCTAGTAAATGTCTAGCCTGGTCCAACCAGACCATCATACTTAATTTTATTTGTACAAAAGGTCTGGAACTGCCCTATTGGCAAACGTTCACTCACTTGGAGGCAGGTGTCTGTTAAAGTTTAAAACTATTGGATCTGCCCAGTGCCACTCTGGATCAGCCAACCAATCGCAAAACATTTGGTCGTGACGTATGTCATGAGCCGGCTTCTGACGGTGCCTTCCAGTTGCACGGGGAACTCGGTAATTTCCGACTTCACTACATATTGTAGTCTATGGATCTACCGGTACCTGGCAACGGTAACTTGCTAGAGCCTAACGTTTAGTTATTTGGACGAGAAAGGTTTTAGGCGTCCATACTTTCCCGAGCAGATGCACTGGAACACAGACAGGTCGGAACTTGGAACTACCAAGTCGGAAATTTCCGAGTTCCGAGTATAAAGGAACGCAGCATTCAACTGAAACTGGCGCGCGACTTCGACGTCATCGTTCTCAGCCACTTGATGTGTACGCTGATTGGACCGCCAAAAAATCTGTTCGAGCAGGAACCCATGAATACACCCCAGCCCCAGACTGACTACTGAAGTGAAATGAAAATTGAGCGGAAGTAGGTAGGCGGGCGGTGCCAGGCTAGTAAATGTTGTCAGAAACACTGATTTTTCTTAAACAGTCTCATTTTTCCTCTGATGATCATAAATGACATCAAACAGCAAACGAGACCATCAGCGCAAAGAACGCTATTTGTATATAGTTTTTCTTAATGCCTTTATCATGGGTCCCTCACCCTGGAACTATAGCTGTCGTAGTAAAAACACTACTTCTTATTTCTATCCGATTATTTTGACAACATGGACAATGGATGAGGAGGATGTGAGCAATAACACAATGAAGGTACAAATGTGCAGACAGCTACATAACACAAAAAAAACTAACACATTTCTATTAACTCAGTTGTATTCCATCTTGTAAAATTATTGTTTGTTGCTTTGGACAGTCTGTGTGACTGGGTTGGTTCTGGTGAACCTGCTTTGCATGCAGTGATAGGAGTTGCTAATCTGTTTTTTATCTTTATTAGGAACATTGTATGGGATGCTTACTCATACAGGAACTGATGCACACACAACATGATGCTGTTTCTTTGTATTTTATTTCTGTGATAAAGAACAGAGTATTTAAGATTTAGCTGGAACGATAACAAGTCATTGTTGTCATTAATTAATACATTGTTATGCGTATCAATAGTTGGCATATTGAGATTGCACACCTGTGTAATGAGATTGACAGTTTTCCTTAATGAGAGCATAGATAAGGTGCCAGAAGAAATGGCATTCAAATTAAAATCATGGACCTTCAAGACATCAAAGCACAGTGATAATATCATTTACTGTCCTATTCAACAATTGTTACATATGCAAAAAGCTGCACCTACAACTCTAGAATCTCTCAATGTGTGTGATTTCAGCATCTTTCTTCAGTAGGAGTGGCTTTCTCACATGGACTCAAATTCATCAATACGTTGCTTGGTGTTGCCCCGGCGTATCTGCCGTAGGGTCTTGTATTTGTCGCGGCCTGCCTTCACATTGTCAGCGTGGATCAGGTCATTGGCTGTTTTCTTGCTGTCGTCTACAGCTCCAGCCAGCTCGCTGCTCAGGAACTGAAAGAGAACAACAAACAGAGTGAAACTCTCCCCTGTTCTCCCCTCTATCCCCATCTCAAGACAATTGTCCAGCGATAATGAGTCCCTTTTTGTGGTTGTTGAATTCAATATGCAATATCATGTCTCATTTTGGCTTTGAGATATAGACCAATTGTAGTTTTGTTGTAACAGGCATCGATGGTTTGGATGTAGAGTGCACTTCATTTTAGGCCAAACACAATTTTTGGTGGCAATTAAGCTGCAACCTTTAAAGTAGAGTCAAAACCTCCTCATGACCATGTCAACAAAGTCAACACTACGAATGTACCATTAACACTTAAAAATCATTGTGCCGTTCCACACACAAACTGTTTGGTCTGCTTGGTGGAAACGAGGCATTAGACACACATCACTAGGGTTGGGTATCGTTTGGGTTTTTTCCGATACCAGTTACTAGGTACTTTTGAAACGGTTCCGGTGCTTAAACGGTACTTTAAAGCCTCAAATTGCACACACTTTGTCAAAAAAGAATGCCCTTTAACAATATAATTACCAGTAACTTACAAATAAACTATTTTAACATTTAAATAAAATAAAATTCACACAATTTACATACTATCTAATACAACAACACTGTTTCAAACAATATAATAATAGAGATTAATGTGGAGACTACCAGGTAATCTAATCTCCATCTTAAAACTTTAGCTAAAAGTAATCATTTTGTCCTTACCTGAACAATACAACACCTTAAAAATTAAAATAAATACACATATAAAACACCCATATGAAATTAAATGCAGTATTAGATTTACAGTAAGGGAATAATAAGTACACCCAATGAGACCCACAGACTGAAAACAGTCAAGGAAGAGCGTGTGCCTTTTGGAATATCAACTTGAAACAAAATTCAACTGACTCAGTTGAATTTTGAACTGACATAAAACATACAAAGAAGTCTTCTGTAAAGATAAGACCACAACTATCAACGTTATCAAATTAACAATTTTTGTGCATGCTTGCCTTCTCAGGAAGGATACGAGATCTTTAATGTAGCCTACATGCTGTTCTAATGTGCAGCGCTCTGTTTATTATTAATAGGCTATAACCGGCTATAACAGATGGTTTTATAGGCTGCATCGTTCTTTCCATAAAGTCAGAGCTTTTTGTTTGGGCAGAGATCGTTATTTTAAGTGTGTCTAAGAAGTTTCTTGTTAAACGTTTCCATATCACCGGAACACCGTGTCCCGCTGTGTGTTTTTTTGGGTTCGTCTCCACCGCCGAGCATAAAGGCAGCACTAGAACAGCTGACGGGAGGAAGCATGCAGGCGGCCGCTGCCTTATCGTCAGCCTACACGTGCCTAATACATCCGTGACAATACTGCTAGATCGCGTGTCATTCGCAAAAAGAAATGCATTGCATTGGTGTTCAAAAATAGTCTGACATAAAGAGCGATCAGTCTGTGAAACTGCGAACGTGAGCGAGTGTTGAGCACTCGTGCGCGCGCGCCTCAAGACGGTCGGGCTCGTTCTCGTCACTCACAGCCCGGTGAGAAGGAGCGGGGGGCGTGCCTATGTGATTGATCATATCATTTACACAAAAGCTGTTAAATACAGAAAATGCCGACTCCAAATAATTTTCCCCCGATCGCTTTGGCGCCCCTCTAGTGCAGCGCCCCTATGCGCCGCATAGCCTATAGTGCATACCCACTTTTTGCGCCACTGGGCATGAATAAATCAACATAGTCTCGCAACTGAGAATATGGAATAATGAGCAGAAAAAAACATGATTCAACAATATGTCGACTATAGGAAAGACTTGACCAATCAGATTCAACTGTAAATTCTAAGTTGGGACACCCCTACTTGAGTCTGTACAAAGTTTGGTGCCTGTCCACCAAGCAGATGCCCAGGTATTTCGTTGCCTTTGTAAAACATCCTGGTCTGCTCGTAGCACTAGAGAAAATGTCAGGGAAACACCAAAGTCAGTATGATTCATCCTAGTACCATTACGGTCTCAATAGCATGGCTGTCATTGAGATAGTTCCGTTACCCCAACAGGCCAAAATTGTCTTGGAGCCACTACAATGGCATAGAAAAAAATATATGCAATTTAAAATACTTCATATGTTGATTGAGAAATGATATTCTCATGTTAATACATTCTTGTTTTATTGGAGCTATAATCTAGTGGCCATTAGAGTAACTGCAGATTTAGACAATGATGCTTTCGGCTGGGGTGGTTCCCCATTTACAGAGCGCATTTTTATTCTGAACCCAGAATCACTAAACATGAAAACCAATAGTATTTTCTGACTCACTTGCCTGCACTCTTAAAAGGTCTTTTAAAAAGCCCCAGCACTACTTGATATCTCCATCTGAATGTGAGCGTATTCACTCAAGTCTTCACCTTGAGGTTCTTCTGCAGCCTCTGGTTCTTCTGGGCCTCTGTAACCCGTTCCTCCTCACTGCGGTCCCGGACCATGCCTGGTGCAGTCAGCTCAGCGCTGGCCTCCGCACTGCTCTCGTCCGTCTCATCGTGCTCGTGCATGTGAGGTGGGACAGAGTTCTGGATGTGGACACCCATGAGTTTAGTCTTCAGTTCATCCTTGGTTCGCTCCAAATCAGCTTCTACCACGATCGCCTATCAACAGACAGACAGACAGACAGACAGACAGACAGACAGACAGACAGACAGACAGACAGACAGACAGACAGACAGACAGACAGACAGACAGACAGACAGACAGACAGACAGACAGACAGACAGACAGACAGACAGACAGACAGACAGACAGACAGACACACACACACACACACACACACACACACACACACACACACACACACACACACACACCACTCACAGTAAAGCGCTGTGGTTAGATATTACATTTCAAGTAGCCTCCTAGATTTGTTCCAAAAATGTAACATTCACGATAAGTAACATTATAACAAAATGAATAGAAGACCCTTTGCTAGAAAAAACAAACTTTCCGACCGAGAATACTAGATAATTGGATGTTCTTTGGTGCCTCTTAGTGCTGCTTGTGACGCAAAACACACATCCATTCTAAATTAAATGCATTTTCATTTTTTTTAACATCGATACAAAAAACACTAAAACTACATCGGCACATTTTATTTTGGGTAATATGTTTCAATTTAAAACTCCTGATCTAGATGATTTAGTAAGTCACTCACAAATATTTGACTTCTATGGCTAAAGTGACTACTCGTAGTGCATTATGGAACACACCACCCCCAACTATAAGGGAACGTCCCACTCTGGCCACCTTTAAGAGCCAAGTTAAGGTGTGGCTAAGAACTAACCAAAGGTGCAACCACCTCTAAATGGATGCTGTACCTTATTAGTTGTGTATTAATTGTGTATTCGTTTAACCTTCTAATCATACTAATGAATTATCCTGTTTTCTAACATCAACCTGTCTAATGGACTACAGATGAAATTAGCCCCGGGCTACAATCTGGCATTTTTACGTGTACTACTGTAAATGTTCATTAATGTGCATTGTCCTGAAACAAATAAATAAATGATTATAGATAATGGTCTCCCGTGGTCATCAGAGAATGGTTAATGGGGTAACACTGCAGCATTACCAAGTAATGCAGAGACACCCTTAAATAAAATCACCTTTTTTAAGTCAAGTGTGACTGTTTTTATTTTACCTGGTTCTAACACTTAATACCAGACAACCCTCTTTGCTCATGTTTGATTCATACTGCTTCTCTGTTGTTGCTCCCGTCATTAATTCTCACCCTTTTCTGCCATTTCTTTGCCTCCTCGTCCTTTTTCTTTTTGGCGTCTTCCAGCTGGGAGATCTTAGAGGTAAGCTCTGCCAGCTCAGTGGCCTGACAAACGGAAGTAGAGTTAAGAGGGCTCCTGATCTAAGGTCATTGTGCTCTGTATGTGGGTGCACAAAAGTGTTAGAGAAAAGGTGTGTGTGTGTGTGTGTGTGTGTGTGTGTGTGTGTGTGTGTGTGTGTGTGTGTATGTGTGTGTGTGTGTGTGTGTGTGTTAGTACGGGTACGTACATATGCAGCATCACGGCTCAAGTTAATTACCTTCCTACTCAATCAGGTAATTATTTAAAATATATTGAGTTTGTAAATCACTTATTGACAGCAGTACCTTACAGCCTTGTTTCTAACTTATGGGTAGACTTGATCAGTATATTTAAAATGATATATTTAACCATTTTTATATAGGTTCTGCTTTATTTCTTTCGTTATTAGGCACTTTGTAACTATGTTAAGAATTGTGCTATATAAATAAGTACATTTAAATATAAAATTTAAATTCGCAATGAGTCCTTGGACGCTAAACGACAACTTTACAGTTTTTAAATTTTCATATACGGATCAAATCTACTTTAATTTGATCTATTCAATTGAATTGGAATGAATGCCAGCATACCAGGCTCTCCTGGCTCTTGATCTGGCTCTCAGACTGGTGAAGCAGGGCTGCTTTAGCCTCCACTGCAGCTCTGCGGTCCCTGTCCAGGCGCTCTGCCTCCTCCTGCACTACTGTCCTCTCCTTCTCTAACTCCAGAGCCCTGCGAGTCTGCTCCTCCAGCTCTGAAACACACAGGGACATCATTCAACGCACAGACCCAGACATGCTGCCCTCATAGTGTAAGTTTAAATGACAATTATTTCAATATATACTGAGTCATTTTTTTTTCTTCATAAAATAAATAACAAGAAGACACATTTGCATTCAGAGAGCTTTCAGACCATCTTGAGCCCTCTTTGTCTGCTCTTCAATCTGTCTCAATCGCTCCATCAGCTCCATGGTTTCACGAGCAATCTTCTCTGTTTCCTTCTCAGCATTTTCTCGCTTCTTTTTCTCACTCTCCAGCAGAGCCCTGATAGGAGAATTGTGCATACATACTCAACTGAAAAAAATAATTCTATGTCTTGACAGTTATTTCGTAAAGCAGACAGAACACACTGTAAACTGTGAATAAATAATCCTTTATTATTTCCTCCTCCTTCCATACCTCTCCATCTGCCTCTTGTTCTTCTCCTCCCTGGCCTGGGCCTTCATCTGCTGCACTTCAATGGTGTCAGGTTTACGTCTGCGCATGTACAGGTCATGGTTCCCCATACACAAGGCCAGGATACGTTTGTTGATACGAAGACGAGGTACGTAGAAAACAAAGTCCTTGAACACGAAAATCCACAATCAGTGATTGCCTACGTGATTGATGACACATCACCTCCGGTCTGTCTTTCAGTTAGGCATGCTTTATATAATCTACAGGGAAAGTTTTGTTTGGGAGAATTCATTTCATTTTTCAGAGAAACTTTCCCTGAATATGTGCATGCAGCCAAAAGCCGATATAATGTTTGAGGCCAAATTCGTGTTTGTAACTGACATCAAGTAGCAGCTGCTTGCAATACACAACGTGCAGTAATTGATGTATTTGCAAGTTTGTTCATTTCACCAGTAACAAGGATACGGGGTTCCCCTGCAGATCCTCTTAACGGAATAAAAACTAAAAAGATACTTGGTAGTATTTGTAGTTGTATTGCTCATGCTAGAACAATCCACCATTTAATCACATGCCCAAAAGAAATCCATAAGTTAAACTAAGAAAGTTTGCACTTTAACGTAGGCTTCCACCAAGCAACACAAAAGGTTTCCAGTTTGTGTGTAGAAAAAATATCAAATTTCTAAACTCCATTTTAGTGTGGCATGCAGCACTAGGGATGTATACTTTTTCATGATATGATTCACTGCATTTGTAGTTGTTGAAGTTGAATCACTATTAATGTTCTTTGCATACCGGCGATTTCTTGTCAATGGGTTTGATGACGAACTTCTTGTCATTGAAGGAAATATTTCTGATCTCACTCCAGGGGAATCCAATCTTTGGGGTCATCCTGTAAAATATTGGCATTGTTTATTACCATTATGGTCAATGGTATAGTTACAGGACAGAGGTCATTATATTCTTTGTACACATTTCAGAGGTAGAAAGGAAACTAGTTGCAGGAACTAGTTCCCATAACTAGGAACCCTTGCAGGAACTATGCGTGTTTGCACAATGGACCTATAAAGAAATGGACACCGGATTGAAACATGGTGCCCATTCATTCCTATGAAATGACCCGTCCACAGCCAGCCAAAACAGTTTAAATACCAGGCTTGGCCACCGAGCACTGCTGGATTAAGGAAGAAGGCACTGCTCCTTGGGGCCTGCTTTCCACTCGCGATGAGTGAGGAAATATGTTTAATTCTCATCAATCCGAGATGTGTGCCAATAAGGCGAGACACCAATGGCGCTTTTCCACCGCATGGTATCAGCTCAACTCGACTCGACTCAACTTGCATTTTTGGCGTTTCCACCGCAATTTCATGGTACCTGGTACCTGGTAGCGGCTGCTTTTTTGGTATCGCCTAGCTCTAGGTTCCAAGCGAGCTGAGCCGATGCTAAAAGGTGACGTCGGCAGACGGCCGGCCACTGATTGGCCAGAGACTATTGTCTGGCCAATCAGTGGCCGGCCGTCTGCCGACGCTTCTGATTGGCCAGAGACTACCGGCTTCATTCTGTTGTTTATTCTTCCCAACTCTCCGGGACTTTTGAGTGTATTTACGCCGCGTCCTGCCTTCTCTGGCTCTCTTTCATTTGATTTGCATCACAGATCCGAATTTTTTTTCCATATATTCGCTAATCTCACCCAGTGTTGGTTGTTGGGGAAGTTACTTTTAACATACGAGAGGAGACATGTAGGGCAGCTAGGCTAAATAGTAGCCAGCTGGGACAAACATGATAGCGAGCAAGCCTCGGACTGAACTGATTACCTCAATAAAATATTCAGGCTGAGACACGGCTTGCATTTGAAAACACGTATCCTGAAACAAGCACTAAACAGTCAACTTTATCATGCCCGTGTTTACGTGCATAGGGATGTACGTGACGCATCCCTACAGCTGACTGTGTGGCAGAGTCACACATCGGGACAACAACCCTCCCTTTTAATGGCCCGTAGCAATATTCTTCTACTTCTTTTAGCAAACAGATACAAGGGGGGTATTTCTTAAACATTTTTCATCCGTGTTTTTGGCGGTTGGTTCAGTTAATAGTGCAACAACTGCTCGTAATTTCTGCTTTGCTACTTTGCTCCGGAGTAGGCTTTCAGCCCCTTACGACAACCACGCCCACGTTCAGGAGGTACTATTTGCGGTGGAAAACGACCCGTGCTGCTACCAAACCAAGTTGAACTGAGTCGAGTCGAGTCGAGCTACATGTGCGGTGGAAAAGCGCCACAATACATCCAAAAAGGCTTAATTTTTTCCTTTACTCCTACCACAATAAAACTTTACATAGTAAAAGTATACTAGAAAAGTAACTTTTTTTGTATTACAAGTTTCTTTTTAAATGAATTTGAATATGCACATGAGCTCCACACTTATTGAATATCCAATCATCCTACTGCCAATGGGTGATGGCAATGCTGCTTTTAGACTGGCCTCTAACCTGAAAAACTGCCTGGTTTACCTTCCAGGGGTATAACAGGTGCCTCTCATGAATTAGATCACCCCTCCCCTAGCTGGTGTAATTTTTTACTTTTTCAGTGCCATTCCCTTTCCTATGCCAAATAGACGAGATGTAGAATCACAGCCTGAAATGGCATGGATAAAGGGGAGATTGTCACACACCGTGGGACCAAGTAACTCCTTTGTCTACTTTATGCACCATGCAGTGCTGCTTGAAAGTATGTGATCAGGTGGGCCAAATTGAGTGATGAAATGGACCAATGTAATGAGAGATCTTTAGGGAAGAAATTGGGCGGCACTAGATAAAACACAAATAAAACCAGCCAGGTCAGTTTAGGCCCACCAAACTGAACCCATACAGGTCAGACTTGCCAAGCTTGTGTGCATTCAGATCAGCATGATGCAACAAGAGTACTAACACGTCTGTGTCATCACCTTCTGAGACTGTGTCTTTTGTTCTGGCAGAGGCAATGGCAGTTTGGACAATGAGCACATCTGCATCGTGCTTTGCATGGTTTGTGAAACACAATTTTTTGTCTTTGAAAATGAATTTGTATATGCAAATGAGCTATACACTAATCAAATATAGGCTACCCAAAATATATCCACATAGGCTTCATTTTTACCTTTACTCCTACCACATTAAAACTTTACAAAATGAAAGTCTACATGAAAAGTAAAACATTTGTATTAGAAGTTAACTTATAATGGTCAAGGCTTTCCAGAAGGGGTTGGTCGAATGTCAGAACAGTGGTCACATCATACTGCAGAGCTTGAGTTGCCACACACCTCAATGTTGAGTATATGCAGGATTAATCACTGGGATCAAGATCAATCATTGGAAGTAATGTTAGTGAAGCTCTCCCAGAGTGTTCATCTAGTCCTATCAAAATGAAACTTTACACAATGAAAGTATCCATGATAATTAAAAATGTTTGTATTACAAGTTTCTTTGAAAATGAATTGTAATATGCAAATGAGCTATACACTAATCGTACATGCCCAAAATAAACCCAAATAGGCTTAATTTTCTCCTTTACTCCTACCACAATACAACTTTACATAGTAAAAGCATTAGCAAGTAAGGAATGTTCTGTTTTGCAGACCGACCACGGCAAAAGTAAAATTTAACAGTTAACCCCGCTGTTCGCTAAACGAACGGGGCTTAATACGTCACATTGTTCATTGTTCTGATTGGTTGTAGTGCTATCAAATTGCGTGCAATGGCATTTAAAGAGACAAATCTAATTCATGAGAGGCACCTGTTATACCCCTGGCAGGTAAGCCAGGCAGTTTTTCAGGTTAGAGGCCAGTCTAAAAGCAGCATTGCCATCACCCATTGGCAGTATGATTGGATATTAAATAAGTGTGGAGCTCATGTGCATATTCAAATTCATTTAAAAAGAAACTTGTAATACAAAAAAAGTTACTTTTCAAGTATACTTTTACCATGTAAAGTTTTTTTTGTGGTAGCAGTAAAGGAAAAAATTAAGCCTATTTGGGTTGATTTTCGGTGTGTACGATTAGTGTATAGCTCATTTGCATATTAAAATACATTTTCAAAGAAACTTGTAATACAACATTTTTTAATTATCATGGATACTTTCATTGTGTAAAGTTTCATTTTGATAGGACTAATGGAAAAGAATTGCCCTATTTGGATGTATTGGTGTCTCGCCTTATTGGCACACATCTCGGATTGATGAGAATTAAACATATTTCCTCAACTAGGATTTCTTAGGACTTTTAGTACCGTACTTTCCGTACTATATGCTGCACTGGACAATAAGCCGCAGGTGTTATAATGTTTAATTACCATATGTAAGAGTTCGTGCACAGAGGGGATTGTCGGGAAAGAGATGGCTGCTTGAGGAAGCTCCCACATTTCAACAAACAAGTTGCATATTTGCATAACGTAGCGTACGTAAGTGTTACCATTTTGTGCAATAGTAGCTATTAGGGATGGGCACGAGTGTTTTCGCTACTCGTGTGATGCTTGCATTCCTCGAGGATCAATCGATTCCTCGTTAAACTTTTTTCTATTTTTAGGACGCAACGCATCTGTCTACAGAACAACGGTTGACCGCAATAAAGCGCTCAATGCTTATGTCAAACAGTCACAGTTGCCATATGATATTAAGGATTTATTTTCCACAAGTTTAAAACACATTTTCCTAACTGAAAGTAATTAAATAAGCGGGCCACAATTTAAACCGATCGAGTAGGTCTGCGGTGGAGAGAGAAAAAAGAGAGAGGAAAAAAGCATGGGCTGTAGTTGGCTAACATTCAAAATAGACATTTAAAATAAGAAGGGCAGCAAATACAATAAAATTATTGTCCTACAATTTAAACACATAGATAGGCTAAATAACTCACCAAAGCAGTAGAAGTAGTAGGCTAGTATATCCAATCGCGTAATGATCACTCCTGTCCGTGACTAATTACCGCGACTAATTCCTCGTTAACGGAACGTTACACCGTCGGCTTTTGAATCTCAATCCTATATTCCATAATAAAGGCTTCTTAAATGTCGTTTGCTCGAATGTGCCCGAAGTCAGCCTGGCTTCTTTACGTGATTTTCCAAGTTTTCCAGCACCGCATTCAGCTCCGCGGTGCTGTGGAGACCACACACTGGCTGCGCTGCACGGAGGTGGCAGTTATTTGCGGTTTCTGTTTGACACAACGCTTAGTTTATTTAACTTGGATCAAAATATTTAATTTTGTTAAACTTTATATCCGTTTTGTGCCGTTTTGTACACGTATATAACATTTTAAAATAGGGGCGGCCCGCCGGCCGGCCTAAAGGCTACAAACACTAAAAAAAACAAAAAACTATTTTCCTCATCCACCAATCGAGATCATTTGAAACGAGGAGTACTCGAGTACTCGATTACTAACGCCCATCCCCAGTAGCTACAGAATATATACTGTGCTGTGTAATAACAGGGTCGAAAAACGGGGAAAAAGTCGCGGCTTGTAGGCCGAAAAGTACGGTATGTTGTTCTGGACACCTCATATAAATTATCTGAGCTGAAAAAAATTATTTTACAATTTATTCTATGAAAACGCTATTTTGCCTGGACTAAAAGGTTTGTGGTCGAGGAGTTCCTGTAACTCAAAGTTCCTGCTAGTTTTGGTGGAAATGTGCGTAAAGACTGCAGTGCTTTGAGGTAAATAATAATAAATAATGTATTGGATTTATATAGCGCTTTTCTAGGCACTCAAAGCGCTTTAAATGGTTCCAGGTTCCCTTCATTCACACACAATCATACCGGTGGCGGAAGTATGGCTGACATTCAGCACCTACGGCCCCCCCGGCCACCACAAACATACAGCAGTCATACACATTCACACGAGGCAAGTCGGGTGAAGTGTCTTGCCCAAGGACATAAGTGGCAGGGCAGGGATCGAACCGCCAACCCTTCGATCATTGGCCGATCCGTTCTACCACCTGAGCCACAGTCGCCCCTGCTAACATACACATAAATGCTAACATCAACATCCTAACATACTCACTGTGACAATGCATTTATGCTACAGCTAGTTCACTCTTTTAACCATCTTAGTATTTTAGCATCCTCAAATTAACTAATTACAACTAAAAACAAAGAAGGCTACAAAAAAGCTAATGGAATTTAATTTTACAGGTATGCGGCCGGTCATAAACAAAATAATTGGACAATTTAGACCTGATGATAGCACTAGCTGAACAGGATAAGTCTTCCTCCTCTTCTAAAAATGTGTTATTTTTCCCATAAACAATTTTTATTAAATTTTTTTTTTCAAACAAACAAACATCAAACATTTATAAACCCCACCCACCCCACACCCCTTGGACATTCTGAAAAAAAGAAAAAAAAACACAAACCATATTTATTTATTGAGCGACATATACCCGGGATATAAGAGCTTTCTGATTGGGACTTAATTTAAGTACTTCCTCCCAGGGCAAAGTGGGGGGAGGTGAGGGAAATTAAGGATATTGTGTGCAAATGAAGTGTCTTATTTGTAAGTAACGAAAGAAATGTGAACGTGGCTAACCAAATTTCTTAATTAGATCTGTAAAACTGGAAAATGGATTGGAATAAGTAAAGAAATCGGGGTAAAATTGTCATCTTCACAGAGTTAATTCTGCGTCAGAGGGAGGCTACCCCATCTCGGAAAGTCAGATTTAGTCTGGTTAAGTTGGGGAGTGAAATTTGCAGCCATAAGAGCTGAAATGGACGGACTGATATTGACCCCTAAATATTTAAACCCTGAGCGGCTAATATTAAATGGCAAATTCAACTGCTGGAGGTCTGAGGGGGGATGTTAAGAGGGAAACACTCACTCACTTTTCTGCAGATTAAGTGTATACCCAGAAAAAAAGCCAAATTCATTAAGAATAGAGATAACAAACGGAATAGCTGTAGCAGGATTCGAGACATAGAGCAAGAGGTCATCTGCATATAATGACACACGATGTTCGATTCCCTCACGATAGATTCCCTGAAGTAGGGGGGAAAGAGCGCAGGGCTATGGATAGGGGCTCGATAGCTAGGGCAAATAAAAGCGGACTTAAGGGGCAGCCCTGTCGGGTCCCGCGTGACAGTGGAAAATAATCAGACCGAGTGTCCCCAGTGCAAACACTTTCCTGGGGATCTGTATATAAAAGACAAATCCACGAGCGAAAGCGGTCACCAAAACCAAATTTTTTAAGAGCAGTAAATAAATACAGCCATTCTACTCGATCAAAGGCCTTTTCGGCATCCAGTGATATTACAACATGAGGACGTTTAGAGGTAGGGGTCGAATAAATTATGTTCATTAATGTTCGGATATTGAAGAAAGAATGACGCCCTTTAATGAACCCTGTCTGCTCCTTCGAGACGATATCTGGCAAAACTGCCTCGAGACGAGTTGCTAGCACCTTCGCTAAGACCTTGACATCAACATTGAGGAGAGATAAAGGCCTGTAGGACCCGCAACAAGTAGGGTCTTTATCCTTCTTAAGTAGGAGAGAGATTGATGCCTGGGTCAGGGTAGGTGGTAGTGTACCCCGTTCGATTGACTCACTATATACAGCTAGAAGAAGTGGGGCTAGTTTGCTACTACATTTCTTAAAGAACTTTGTGGGATAGCCATCAGGGCCAGGGGCTTTGTTACTTTGCATATAACTTATTGCATCAACTATTTCCTGTAGCACCAATGGCAAATCTAGGTTTTGTCCAATTGCAGGATCAATAGAGGGCACATTAAGATTATAAAAAAATCGGTCCATGGTGGTGTTGTCGGTTTGGGAGTCGGATTGGTAAAGAGGCGAATAAAACGTTTTGAATGTTGCATTAATATTGGAAGGGGCAGACAGGAGAGCGCCAAGTGGGTCCTAAATTTAAGTAATGAGACGTGAGGAAGCTTGGTGCTTTAGCTGATGGGCGAGCAAACGACCACCCTTATCGCCATGTTCATAGTAATTACTGCAAGATTGCAAAAGCATGCGTTCTGCCTGCCTAGTGGTGAGCAAAATCGAACTCAGCCTGCAGACTCAAGCGCTCCTTATACAGTTCGGGACTAGAGTTACTGGCATATTGGTGATCTAAATTGAGGATTAGGTCCGTGAGTCGAGTCTGATCAGCTTTATACAATTTAGTTAAATTGGCAGAGTAAGCTATAATTTGACCTCTAAGGTATGCCTTAAGTGATTCCCATAGTAGAGAGTAAGAGGTAGAATCATTTTTGTTAATAGAAACAAACTCGTCAATAGAGGAGGAAACATAATCACAGAAACCCTGGTTAGAGAGAAGCAGAAGAGTCCAGTCTCCACAAAGGACAGGGTCTTGGATGGGATGTCAATAGCATGTCAAGAACCAAAGGGGAGTGGTCGCTTAGAACTATAAAAATAGTCAATTCTAGAATAGGAGCGATGTACCGGTGAAAAAAAAGAAAATTCTTTTGCATGTGGATTACAAAACCTCCATGGGTCAGCGCATCCGTTTTGTAACATAAAGTCTGCAAATGCCCTTGACATGGAAGAGGGATGAGCTAGTCTGGGGCTGGAGCGATCTAATTTGGGGTTAATAACGCAGTTCAAATCACCACCAAAAATTAATTGATGTGTATTTAAAGCTGGGAGGCTGCTAAGTAATCTGTTTGCAAAACCAGCATCATCAAAATTAGGAACATACACGTTAACCAGTAAAACAGGTGTCTGCTGTATGGTACCTGTTACAATCAAATACCTTCCATTGGGATCTGATATTGAGCTAGTGGGAATGAATTGTGTTCTCTTATGGATCAATATAGCCACACCCCTAGCCTTAGAGTTAAAGGTAGAGTGGAAGACTTGGCTTACCCAAGATTTGCGCAATCTGACATGATCAGTATTGCGCATATGCGTCTCCTGTATGAAAGCTATATCAGTTTTTAAAGGTTTAAGGTGTGACAAAACTCTGGATCTTTTAATCGGATGTCCCATGCCTTTGACATTCCATGACAGAAACCTAATAGAGTTTACCAAGTTATTAGACATCATTAGGGTAAGTGTGTAGACAGTATCCTACAAGATAATACAATGATATGAAAAGACCAAGCATAGAGAGATGATAAAAACACACATTGCATACAGATGTAAAGAAAATAGAATAACACCAAGGATAACCGTCCCCCCCACACTCCAAACCCAATGTCCTCATCTCCAAACAATGAAGACGGCAGGTTGAATGCAGGTTTAAACTTCCGTTGCATCTCGACAGAAAAAGAAAACGCTATCCTCTCTTCATGCAGAGAGGCTCCGAGCGTTCAAACAGAGCACCGTGGGTGCATATAAAACACAAATGAAAAGTCACATATTTAGGCACTGTTAGCCTAGCATATCCAGCCAATAAGAGAGCCCGACGAAAAAGAGAGGAAAAAAATAAAAAATAAAATAAAAAGGGGCATGGAACGCACAGGATCAGTGTTCGGCCACAGGGTGATGAGCAAAAATATCAGTAGCCTGCAAAGGATATCTTAATCTGGATGTACTGTATATTAGTTTTAAAATAACTAGGCCTATATAATAAAACAAATTAATTAAAAAAAAAATAAACTCTGGGCGACTGGATGGGTCCGGATAAAAATGATCGACAAAACGATGTGTAATAAACAAGAAAAAAAAGAAGAAAAAAAAGACACGCAACTCAGCTGGGAAACCCTATTAACGTTCAACACTAAAACAGTGTGGTTTATAACAATATCCCAAAGCCCGTGTGGGGATGGAGTAGATAAAAATAAACAACAACACCCCACACACATCAGCTGGGAAATTATTTGGCCAATATTAAGTGGCCAATATCTAGGCTAAAGTCTTTTTTACCTTACAGGATGAGAGAGTTCAGTAGTCTGAGAATCATCAGCGGGCAGAAAAGTGCGAATCGTAAAATGCCTGGGCTTCTTTTGGGCATTCAAAAAACCTCTTCTCCCCGCGGTGTTCCACGCGCAGACGGGCCGGGAACAGGAGGGAAAATCTGACTTGCTTCTCGTAGAGGCAGCGTTTCACACTGGCAAAGGATGCCCTCTTCTTAGCGACGTTGGTGGTCATGTCGGGGAAAAAGTAAACATTCTGTCCATGGTACTTGAGCTGCTGTGCGTCCCTCTCTTGTCTCAGAACACGCTCCTTATCGCTGAAGTAGAGGAATCGGACAATGATTACTCTCTGTCTGGACCCCCTGCCTTCCTCCGCCGAGCACACAGGGCCGATGCGGTGAGCTCTATCCAGAACCGGTGGGGAGGAAAAGAAGCCGGCGCCCAGGACCTCGGTGAAAAAGGTAGCCATGAACTTTACTGGGTCTGCTCCCTCTGTCTTCTCCGGGATTCCAATCACGCGTAGATTATTGCGACGTGACCGTGATTCCAAAATCTTCGGTCTTAGCCATCAGCTGTATATTTTCAGACTGCAAAAGAGTAAATTTCTCCTCGAGGGCGGTAATCCGGTCGCTGTGGTCAGACAGGGCTGTCTCCATGGCGGTTATCTTCAGGTTGAGCGAGTCGGTGGTCGACTTGATGGCATCTAAAGGCCAGGACACACCGGCCCGATAATCGCCGTCGTAGAGTCTGGAGGGGGCGGGGACACAAATTTGTTTGGTGTGTGCCGTGAAATCGGTCGTCGTAGATGTCCACAATACAGATTAGCGCCGCCTGCTGTTATGGAGACATTACGTCTGATTCGCAAGCGCAGAGCGTACGGAAAGTCAGCAGTCGGCTTGGTGTGTTCTTTGCACTTTTTTTGGCCGCGACGGGAAGACTGGAGCTGCCTGAATCGGCAAACTCCATTTTCGGGTAGTCGGACTGGTGTGTCCTGGCCTTAAGGCAGCGGAAATGGGCCTCAAGGCTTCACTCACTACCATTTTCATGGTTGTAGTAAGGGTTGTTTTGAGGTCGGATAGCAGCATGTCGAGGTCCGGCGGCAGGGTATCGTCTCCGCCTCTTTTTCCGGCGAATTCTGCCCTTTGTCTTTCTGCCTGCTGCGGCCCATCAACGCCAAACACGTGGGAGACGTGGGATGTAATCCCGGCGATGGAAACCTTAGTTTTCCCTGGTGGAGACGAGACGGTGTGGATCCTCTGGCAGCATCTGAAGTCTTCCTGCATCCACACTATTCGCACTTTATTTAGTATTACCATGTAATCACCTGGTCAATGATCAAATTCCTTCGTGATTTTCTCTACTTATGACATCTATTGCAGTATGTCCGTCCTGGGAGAGGGACCCCTTACTCTGTCGACTCTCCCAGAGATTTCTTAAATTTTTTTTTTATTCCCGGTAAAGGGTTTTTACTGGGAGTTTTTTCTCAGCCGAGCTAAGGGTGTAAGGGCAGGGTGTCATATTGTATCATATTGTATCATATATCATATTGTATGAAATGTAAAGCCCACTGAGACAAATGTATTTGTGATTTTGGGCTATACAAATAAAACTGATTTGATTTGAAACAGTCAGTGGTCGCAATAACCAAGCAAAAAAACGTATTTCAAGTAGTGTGTGGTGCTAAAATATGTCAAATAATAGTGAACGCTTGGGAGCCCCCTCGCTGCACGTCCTTCACATGCTAACGCGGAAGTCCCAGAACCCTGCTTTTTGAGTGGTAACTACGTAGCTATGTCTGAATTTGGCAATCACAGAGTGTGCACCCAGGCTTCCTTCCCCTCTCTGCAAATAATGGGCGCGAGATGTGGATTGAGAGGCACAAATGTCATGTTTCCGTTGTACCTCACAAGCACATGAATCCTATAAATGTGTTCTGGTGTAGTTCTTGATTTAGTTGTTGACCTTCAATGTCTGGATTGTTGTTTGTGGAGAAGGCTGTTTTTCATTCATCTGAGGAAGGGCAACACTTTTTTTTACTTAGGCCTAATTCAAAAATCATGGCACTAAAGGAAAAGTCAGGGTAACACCAAAGTCATTAGGATGTATCCTCTGGGAACTGCTTATGTCTGCAAAATAAATCATGGCAATCATTACTATAGTTGTAAAGAGTTATTCCTGTCTGGACTAAAGTGGTTAAATGTCAGACCAAGGGACTGACCGACCGACCCTGCCATCCCTATATGGATCCTACTAGCAAAGGAAAAAACAACACACAAACATACAGAAGTACACAAAAGTTAGGGGGTGCCCTTAGCTCAGTTGGTAGGGCGTCCCCCCATGGGCCTCTGCCAGCAGCGGACCCGGGTTCGATTCCAGCCCGCGGTCGTTCTCTGCATGTCACTCCCCTCTCTGCCCCATTTCAACTCTGTCTCTACACTATCAATAAAGCATAAAAATGCCAAAACAATATATTTAATTTAAAAAAAGAAAAAGTACACAAAAGTTAGCCTACAGGGATTCACAACAAGTTGGTTAGAGACAGACATTGACCTATACCTGTCCTTTTTGTCATAGATGTTCAGCCCCAGTGCGTCCACTCCCAGCCACAGCTCTGATCCTTTCTTGTTCTTGATGCTAAAGTAGTTGACCCCATACATCTCCAGATCTTGGGCTATCTTCAGGTACTCCACCATGGCATCTTCTCTGTGGTTTAGAGCATTTTAATGAACTACAGAGCACATGTTTGGAAAGAAATGCATTTAAATGACTTTAAGTTAAGACTGCAGTACCTCAGCATTGCCTTGTGCTCTTGATGCCACACCTGAATTCTTTCCTCCCACTGATTCTTATTCAGCCTGTGCTGCTCCAAAACCCTGGTTTTATCAGAAAAGAAGACACACCCGTTAGAATTCAGATTACTGACACTGGACTTAAAGTGAACTTTGGTTAACACTACAGGACTCTCTACCTCTGTGGCAGCAGCTTCTCTCTGGTGAGATATCCTGCTACGTGATAGTCTTTCTTGTAGTCTCCATGTTTGACCTGAACTGCATACGAGGCCAAGAGCACTGCGGTCTCAGGCGGGCAGTATATGTCATCATTAAGGATGCCCTCTTTTACCTAAAACACAAAATAAAGTCAGAAAGAACATATTTAACACATGAATCCCTGATGTGTTGTGAGTAGAATGTATCACACTGGTGTTAGTGTAAATATGACTCAAAGAGAGAGAAACCCCATGTGTTCTTGTGTTTATGTGGTGCACCTGGATCCATTTCCTGTTTACATGTATCCCCCTAATGAAAAACCCTCAATGGGTAAAATGATCTGGGCACGCCCAGTGGTCGTTAAGAGAGATTCAGCATGTTGTTTTGATTGAGGTTCCTTTACTATATTGCATCTGCAGGGTACCTCTCCTGCAAACACAACATTATTAGGGGGCCAAGCCCGAGTAGGGCTGGGACCGCGTTTTGCAGAGCAACGCGGTTCCCAAGCCCTGCGGGGCAGGGAACCCTATTGATCTTGCTGGGATTATTATTATTATTATTATTCCTATTCCTTACGTACAAGTGGTGCTGCAGCCCAAACCGTAAAGGGTTGGGACATGCCACTTGCATCACTAGTTCAGACCCCCGGTCTCTCAGCATACAAAAAAATTCAGACATGCCGGCCACTAGGTGGCGCTACAACAAAGGAAAAGGCGTTTTGGGCTATAACTTCCGCACCGAAAGGCCGACAGTCAAAACCTTTATATCCACAGATGCCCACAAGTCAGCTGCATCTTTTGAGATAGGCCACGCCCATTTGCGATAGGATAGATATTTTTCTACGTCGCAAAAACTGTGTCAGTCACCAAAACATACTCCTCCTACAGTTTTCGCCCGATTTGGACAAAACCAAAAGCATTATACTTTACCGACTCCCACGAGCAAAAGTGGGTCAAATACTTTTTCTACGACCATTGGAAGACCAAACGGTAGCGCTTTAAAGATTCGCGAAAATTCCTTAAAAAAAAAAAAAAGGGGGATTTTCTTGAAACTGAAGGGAGACTATCATGGGGCATACCTGAGCCTATGGAAAAAATATGGGCAAGAAATTCCTTTGTGGGCCGGACTTATTAAAAAAAAGAGTTTTTCAATTTTTTTGCCTGTTTTCGCCATTTCCTAAGTCTTTCGGCGGGAAAATGGGAAAATTCAAAAAAGTGTCTTTACAATGGAGAGGTTGACAATTTGATTTTGCTATAACTCCCCAACCGAACATCGCACATTCAAAAACTTGACATCCACTTGTTTGGTACATTGAGCTGCATCTTTCTATCTAACGTAGTTTTGCGAATGTCATCCATAGGGGGCGCCAAAACCACAAAAAGCAAAGGAAACGCGTTTGGGGCTATAACTCCCACACCGAACATCCCACATTCAACAACTTTACATCCCCGGATTCCGTGAAGCCAGGGGCCGGCGCCGCGGACGACGACGCCCGATCCCGAGTCGCGTGGAAGGCTTGGCCCCCGTTCACAACTGCTTGCAGTTCTAGTTTAAATTGTGATATCCACTTTGTCCGGATTCTTAATGCTGATTCATGTAAATATGAATCTTATTCTCAGTTTAACATATATCAATAGAAAATGAATATCCTTGGTCATTCTCATCACATGAGTAAAATGAAACAATCCGGACCGCGAGATGATTTGATCAGGCGACCTGTAGAGCATACATTTCTGAGTATGTCAAAAAAAAAAGTAAGTCTCTAGCCAAGGGGTGTCAAACAAATTTTCACAAAGGGCCACTCTACGATATGATAATCACACTAAGGGCCAGACTGACACACCTTCTTTTTAATCGAAAAATAAAAAGAACATATCTAAGTAAGTATATAAACTGCGTACAATGGCTAGTTTTCGCTTCAACATTTTCGGGGGACACATTATAGGTGGGGGGTATGGAGGTGCTCCCCCCAAAATGTTTGAATGTCAAACACTTAATTTCCTGCATTCTGGTGGATTTTTATCCACCGATCTGTGCCTTTTCGGCATCAATTTATGGTGGAAATGTCTTAATTTTTGTAAAGGGAAAGACAACATTCAGGTTCCTGGTGAAACAATGATAAAGGACTATAATGCAGTAAGGCTCTCAGGCATTCTGGATTGAGCCACAATATTTATTCTCTTGGATTTTTCTAAACTTTCTGCACATTCAAAACATATCACATGTTTTGTTTTTTTATGAATCATGACGCAGCACCAGTGTTAGCTATTTATGACACTTTACATTGGTAATGAAATGCCAAGCCACCATTGGAAACGAAAGGGGTGGGCTATCAGCAGCTAATGTTAGCTAGTTGGCTATATTGTAATTTAAAGCAAAAGTTAGAAACCAGATAATTTTGGCATTAATCCTTAGACACTTTAGCCACATATATTGGCCTATTTACAGCCCTAAACTGACAGCTCTTCTTAGATACAAGTTCATCAATTCATGGCTTAAAATCCTGAGCTGTGGAACTTTCAGCGGACATTCCTAGCTGTAAGCCACGTAAGTTTCCTAACAGTTGGGAGCGTATGCGACGTGCGGATATGGCACAGGCTCCATGAAGAATTACATTTTAAATTTTTTTTAGGGCTGTCAAATTAACGCGTTAATTTCGATTAATTAATCACAGAAAAATGAACACGATTAAAAAAATTAACGCAGATTAATCGCACTTCTATAATGCCTTTTGACCCGGTGCAAAAGTGGTGCGGAGCTGCACCTGTAGCTCGCCGGGCGCGTGGGTTAAAGGGAGAAAGGTAAAGAGAGAAGCAAGGGAAAGGGGCCGACTCGAGGGCTCTATGGACGGTTTATGGGATGCATGAAGGTAGGAAGACATCTTACTTAATTCTCCGCAGTGTCCGTGCATTATTTATTTAGTGGGTGCAACAATGTAGGCTAGGTTCAAAACAGTGAGTAGGCCATATCTCTCAATCTTCCTCCAATTTTGTTTGCTAGCTGTCTAGCACCCGCCCCGTGTGTGTGTGTGTGTGTGTGTGTGTGTGTGTGTGTGTCAATATGTTTGCCTATGAGTAGGCTACGAAATGGTGGCAGTGCAGCGCTGTCTGTTGTGGGAGATGGAAAGTCGTAATTTTGTCTGCTTGTTTTTTTGAGAAAATTCGGCGCTAGTTCATGTATAAAGCTGGCTGAGGGGAGGAGACAGAAGTTACGAGAGACGGAGAGCGAGCGAGCGCGCGCGCGAGAGAGAGAGAGAGAGAGAAAGAGAGAGAGAGAAACAAACTGTAGCAGGCTATACAGCTGTTTACAAACAGGTATAAAAGTGTCATATAAGTATGCGATTAATTTAGATTAATTAATCACAGAGCCTGTAATTAATTAGATGAATTTTTTTAATCGCTTGACAGCCCTAATTTTTTTTAAGAATTGATTAAAATCGGCCGAATTGATTCGCGGGCCAGATCAAAACGTGTCGCGGGCCAGAGCCTTGTGTTTGACACGTGCTCTAGCCCATTCCTGTGAGGAGTTATGAATTTTTAAAGAAATAACCAAAATGCTCACAGCAGCCAAAATAAAAAAAGCACATTTTCGCAACGTGGGAAATGGTAAATGGCAATCTTGCTTCACCGCTATTAATGTTTCCTCCAGTGCTTTATGGCAAAGTAAAAACCAAAAAATAAAAATAAAACAATTTTTATTTTTATACCTGAACAATTAATGTACTAGCAAGCGCGGTGTGTCTGCGGCTCTGTGCGCGCAAAACAAGCAGGAGCATGCTAGTGTAGGCCTACAAGATTTATTTCCTAATTTTCCGTGCTGCTTTATTTTTATGTTTTAAAGCAGCTCCGAGTAACATTTAACTATCTTTTAAACAGCCTCATGTTTCCTCTGATAATCATAAATTACCTTTAACAGCAAACGAGACCATCAGTGCAAAGAAAGACGTTTTTATATAGTTTTTATTACTGCGTTTGGTCTGGTCGCACACCCAGTCCGATTTTCGGTTCACGCGTGCATGCTCTATGGTCACATATCTGTATTGGTCGCAGATTTCAGTGTGGCACAACAACACGATTTGAGAAGCCTACCAGGTGAGGGAAGGGGAGCGGGAGCCTTGTTTGAGACAGTTGTTTGTCGTCATAATGACTGATAACGGGGCTGAACCATCAAAGAAAAAAAAGAAAATGCAATGAAGAAAAGCTAAAAGGGAGAGTGATAGGCCGGCGGGAGGGCGTTGCCAAGCAACATATACACAATTTCACGGGAGCGAATTAGACTGCAGTGTTTACTCCTAAATGAATGAGCGGTAGCCTACTAAAACAAAGTTTACTTTGCTTCACCATCATCAGATGACCATTATTCATCTGAAATAGTCATTATTTACAACAACATAAACACATTACCTCATCGTGATCCATACTAACTGCCGTCTTTCATTCGCTTTGTGTGAGGACACAACAATCTTTCAGCTCCATAAGAGGTGACACTGCATCAACTCATTGCAATCAGGTGTGTGTGGCACTGACTGGCATTAGTTGATGTTGTGTCACTAACCACTCTCACGGAGCCGAAAAGAGTCCGGTACCCTCACACTTTCAACACACGGACATGCACTATATTGCTTCCTGATCATTTGAATCTCGCACACCAGGCACGGGCTAGAAAACAGACAGCTGTCGTCGTAAAAATACTACCGCTTTTGTCCAAAGGGGCCGCCAACGTGCCATGTTACTCGTAGTGGCTTTAAATTGGGAAAAACGAATTCCAAAACAACCTCTGTATTTAAAAATAAATCAAAACAGTAGAAGTTGCACTTTTATTTAATTGTATTTTGTACTGTCTGCATGTTTGCACAAAATGTATCCCTGTACATACTGTATAGTAAACAAAATTGGACAACTGTAAGGTCAGTGCCTGTTGTATTTTTGTATTCAAATAAACAGTTGTTTATTTCATTAGTGCGTATTGGCATCTTTGAGCAAAATACCCCCAACATTTTTGCTGCGGCGCCGCACCTCCTATTCCCATGGCCAGCAGCAACCTTTACTAAGACATTTCCTGGGGAGTACAGAGATCCCTTGTTATCCGTGATAATGTAGGTTACATATGTGGGCTGAGTGTTAAAGCATATTACTGAAAAACAAAGTTAGGGATTTGGAGTTATTTTGCCATTATTTTACTGGTCCGGCCCACTTGAGGGCTGTATGTGGCCCTCGAACCAAAATGAGTTTGACACCCCTGCTGTATCTCATCATATAATGATAGAGTGATGGGTAAACCAATCATCATGATCCCATGTATCAGGGGTGAATATTTGCAGCATGATTCCCTCTAAAAAGCCAGTGTACTTGTCTCCAACCTGCAGGAAGAAGAGACGCTGTGTTGCCTCCTGGATCAGCTCGTCGGTGACGTCCTCAGGGTAAAACTTGGCCCTGAACTTAATCAACAAAGGGTTGTCCCTCTTCACATCTTGAGCAACCACCTGGGATTAGCACCCCGCAGTGTAGACATTCCGGAATTAAGAAATAGGTACTAATTAGCCTCAATGAGTTGACACAATAGCATTACCAAAAACCATAACCATGATGACATCTTCATTTAAACGCAGCTGTCAGGAAAGTGAAGTTATGACACACAAACTTCCTCCTCACCCTTTTGTTGAGTTTGAGCCAGGTGGAGAAGCCTTTGCTGTCCTGATACTGGAGGCCAAAGAACCAGGTTTCCCTCAGCCCAATGGTCTTAACGATCTAAATAACAACATGAGTCAATGGCATGACCACACACACTAAACAGTCATATCACCCATTCAATTGTAATGTACAGTGTAGCCTACCTGGTCGAAAAGCTGTTTGCCAGTTGTGCTGGGCAGGATGGCAAACTCCAGCTCAGCATCCATAGTTGTAACTCGGACATTTATCTGCCAGAGACAAGAGTCCCAGTGAGATACAACAGGAAGCACTCCCTGCTATTCATTCATCTGTTTGACTGGAGGAGCATGCAGGGCAACAACTGGCTCAAAAGAGAGAGCGCTTGTTCTGGGAAACAATGCTAAATTTGATGGTTCTTGACAGCAAAATGACCAAAAAGAGTGTTCCTTACATTCTTCTGTTCAACCAGGAGCATCCAATCGCAAGAGGTTGGTGGGGACTACAATCAAAAGACGAAGCCCACAGTATATTTTAGACTTAATTGAGAACATGCATGGGGTTCATTCCATGATGTATAAGTATTAACGACTGGGTCAAAACAATGACACCAATTTCGCGTTTATCTTGCATATTGGTTTCAAATTATTTACACATATATCTGATGTGCTTGACTGACTTGTACAATAGAAGCATGAAAAAGACATATTTTGCTCTATTCCTCATAACCTTTTCTGAGATGAATTAAGCAAGGCAGGCTTCCATTAGTGCCTATGATAACAATAATAAATGACTAGCCTTGCTGAAAAGACGGTTTCAATAAGTATTTATCAAAACAAGTATAGGAAGCTTAACATTACCCCTAACACAAATCCATTAACACAAATGCAACAACGTTGAAACATCTGGGAACTGTGCAAAGACATCACCATACGATTTGCTTTATAAAGACAAGTTCACTATGGGCTAAGGCCTTCTAGCATTAAAATGACGGAGCACGTTCGAGAATTCACATCAAACTGCTACAGTTGCAAGTGGAATGTTTGAACTAAAAAATGAAACACAGTGAAAGTGAAGATATAAAGAAAGAAAGGTAGCTACTTACAGTTGACATTTGTGCTTTTTTGATCTGTAGTCGAAGTCGTTCTTCAGAGAGGCGTTCGTAGAAGCCTTTTCTCAGCGAAGTCATATGAAACTGATTGCAATACCTACAGGGATTATACTGACTGAGAAGGACCATTGTATTGCTCCAAAGTACTTCTCTCATGGTTAATCCAATGGTCACGTATTTTAAAGAGGCAGCCTCCATCTTCTGTGAAGGCTTTTTCTCTCAAATTGATTAGGTTTTGACAGCAAATAACTCATTTAGGACCAAGACAGGAACTTTGTCTGACAAAATGATAAATAGAGGGACACAATTGAGCAAAAACTCGACTCCAATAGCAGTGAAGGCGCCAGCGCGCTCTGCTAATCTAATAATCCTTCTAGTGACTGTATTAATCATATGCTGTTATGTGATTGGGGGGATGGTGTGTAGTCCTGTTAAAAAATGCTCATATTGTGTTTGTGGTAGGGTTTTAGAAGTAGGTGCTGTATATTTTCCGGCCTTTACTCAGAAAAACGGCGTTGGTAGTGGGTTGATGAAAGAAGACGCAGTTTGAGGCAGATGAGGAGGTCTTCAGGAACAATTCTTTTATTTACAACAAAACTCACACTGCAGTCAAAACAAAGCCAATAAAAAGTTAAAGTGTTTGTAGCCAAAACCTAATAGAGGTACATGCATAAAACAAAAAGCTATGAAGAGTTCCTGTAAACTAAAAACCCATGAAGAGTTCCTGTATACTAAAAGACCTGTCTTTTCCTGAATTGTGGTGGCCTTTAATCTGAAAATCTAAGTTAGCTGATTGGTCCTTATAGGTCAGTAAGCTCCACCTCGCCTAACTCCTGATTGTGGACCCTAACTAGCTCTGACCTACGCTGTCCAGAGGACATCTGTGTTAATCAATCCCTGGAGGCGATATCCCGTAGGGCGCTAAGAAGTCTGATTCAGTAACTTTAGGACAATCCCTTTAGCCAATACATTAGCTATTAGACCATCACCTTTTCCCCGAGACAGGTAAACCCAAGCCAGACTGTCCTAAATTGCCCCCACCAAGGACCTTCCCGGAGCCCTCTATTGTGGACAATTTGAATGATCTACAGATCAGCCTGCTGGCTTCCTCAACTTAAGCAATCCACTCTGCACACACATAGCCTATACCCACGAGAGCTGCTCCAGGCTCCCCTTATAGTTAATTATGTATGTAATTAAACAATCTCCTGATTATCAGTAATCTTAGAATGTGTCATAACGAAATACACTACATTGGCTCTTGTGGTCATAGGCTAAGGAACCCACGTGCAGCTCATTTTGAAGACAATGTTACTACTAGTTGTTATTTGGCTTTTATGAAATATACCCATGAAAACCAATACATTTACAGTGATCAATATGCTATTTTCTCAATGTTTAAGGCTGTAATAAGATTTTTACATTCAATATGTGTGTAACCTAATAGGCCTGTAGCATTTTCCACTGGGGTCAAGAGGCTGCTTGAGGGGAAGAAGAAAAAACATTTGTTTTCAATATAACTTTTTTTCATTGACAGTCATAATTGACAGACTTAGTAAAAGGCACAGTATAGGGCAGTCCTTCAAAGAGAACAGAGCCAGGGGTAGAGTCCTACATCAGGCCGTGTGACAGGGCTCGTGGCGTAGCAACTCTTTCACTTTGCGGGCGCGTGCTCGGGGCGCGCTCACACCGGCTATTGTGTTTGGTTTTTATCAACAAGGAGACCACCGTGGACTACTGCGGGTACTGAGCTGGCCAACTGAACCACAGGGACTCCTGAAACCATGGCGGACGAACAAGAAATAATGTGCAAATTAGAGAATATCCTGGAAATACGGTAAGGCCCGGACGTGGGATTAAACAAATCATTGTCAGGTGTTTGCCACGTACTTAGAAACGTTATCTTTGACAACGTTAGCCGGCCAATAATAACCCCAATGGCTTCGCTTTTGTTACTGAGCTAGCTAATATTAGCTGGTATGCTGCGAACCCCTGTCTTTAATAGGTTTTAGCTCTTCTCCTTACAGCTAGTGTCCGAAAGCTATGGCAAGCAATCACCACAGGCTAAATAAGACGAGATATAAATACGCTGCCGTTACAGTTCGGCATCAGCTTTCCAGATGTGTGTCAACAAAATGCCAGATGTGCGATGCTTTTTGTATCTGTAGCTAAACTAGCTGCTTAGCTAGCAAGGTTATCTGTCTGTCATAAACTCACTACACACCAGGGGTGTTTGCCTGCCCTCTGTGTTTACAGGCCCGCTTAATGACTGTGTAATAGATGGAGAGAAAACATAAATAGATACACTTAATAAGAAGATTTTACGACTGTGGTTATTCTGCTTAAATCAATTAGAATATATTTAGAGAATTAATATATTTATTAGGATAACAAAAGTATTCTGATTCAAATGATTGTCCAGTGGGGTGAAATTGTATCTAAAGACAATGCTGTTATTCATAATTTGAAGTTCAAACCGCTGCATGCCAAATGTAAATGGTTTTTAGAGCTTGTTCTTTTGTGATATCTGTGTGTGTGTGTGTGTGTGTGTGTGTGTGTGTGTGTGTGTGTGTGTGTGCGCGCGTGTGTGTGCGCGTGTGTTACATCTTGTATTTTTGATTCTCTTGCATTTATGAGGGTAATAAGAATAACCTGGTGCCTTCTGTCTGTTGTCTGTCCTGCTGGCTGCAGGAACAAGACTATCCAGATGCAGAAGATTAAGTCTCGTCTGAAGGTTGAGTTTGAATCTCTGGAGTCTGAGGAGAAACATCTGAAAGAGTACAAACAAGAGATGGATCTGCTCCTACAAGAGAAAATGGCTCATGTTGAGGAGCTGCGGCTCATCCATGCTGATATCAATGTGGTGAGTGAGTACTATAAAGCCTTGTTTCCACTGAGTGGTGCGGCACGGTTCGGCTCTGCCTTCTTTCATTAGCGTTTCCACCGTTTAAAGTTTGGTAGGGTCCCAAAATAAGCGAGCTGAGCTGCACCTATTTTAGACCCTTCTGTTGGGGTACCAAGCCGTCCCAAAGGCTCCCAGAAAGGGTGGAGCTACACACTGCAGTCCGTTGATTGGCCGACAGTATCATTTCAGCGTTAAACCGCCATGTGTAGTCACCTCGGCAGTTTTTGACAACCCTGGGATAGCAATGTTTAAGTAACTGCACATAATAAAGATATAATAGTTCAGTGCCTTTTCAGTGTGTGTGATAAACTGACTAAAAGCTAATCATTATATTATAACTAGGGATGCACCGATCCACTATTTTTAGTTCCGATCCGATTCCGATATCTGGGTTTTGGATATCGGCCGATACCGATACTGTCCGATACGATATCATAATTATTATAAATATTTTTGTTGGTTGTGATGTTATGTGTAAGGTAAGGAATGCTTAAGCAATTCTAATTTAAAAGAGCAAGATATATACACAAATGCATATAGGTTTATATTAAAGGCTGACTATGCAATATTTTAATGAAAATATCAATTATAGAGTCACACAAAAATAATCCTTCTCAATGATCAATTCTGCCCCACTAGAATATGTGGTGGTCTGTTTGTCTGAACAGTCTTCCTCTCTCTGGCTGTATTTTACATAGTAGAATTTGTTACAATGCAGAAGCCTCTCCACTTCCTTGACTTGGGTTAGCTTTGGTTAGCTCACTGGCTAACAAACTGATATGTACTGTATGTCTAACTCGCACAGGCTCGTTCGCTCTTTCATAGTTAAAAAAAAAAACTATTGATTAAAACATTTGCAATTTCCAATAGACTCTGAATTCAAACTCTCTACAATGGCTTTACATATAGTCACTAAATCCCGACGTTTGATCTCCTTCTGTGAATATTTGTGAAATCTTCAACCCTTGTCCCCTCAGATGGAGAGCACCATCAAGCAGTCAGAGAATGACCTGAACAAGCTTCTAGAAACCACTCGCCGCCTGCACGATGAGTACAAGCCTCTGAAGGAGCATGTGGATGCCCTCAGGATGACCTTAGGTCTGCACAGGCTGCCCAACCTCAACGAAGAGGAGGAGAAGCTCTCCCTGGAGTCAGTATACACACACACAAACGCACACACACAAAGACCAAGAAATGCATAAAAGGCACATTGAATGGAGGTTTTATGGCATATTTAGGTCTTATTAACAGTGTTTTCCACTAGTGCATTTACAATGTCCAGCAAAATATACCCAAAGCTGTAGCTACACCGTGCATGGGTAATTATTAATAATAATATGTATGACTTTATTCAGGACACAATGGAAAGTCCTTAATTCTGAGTGCACGGCTTCATTCCACCTGATGTGTCTCTAACCAGACCTCATAATGTGTCAGGCCCGTCACCAGCAGTATACCAGTTTGCAAGATTTTAGCTTTGTGGCAAACTAATCTAAACTTTTACACAACATACAGTCAGCTTTCTTTTTTAGCTTGTTTGTAGCAATTGACTGTTAGCTGCTGAGCTAGTATGCTGTGATAGTGATAAAGTGTTGGCTTTTTGCTTGTGGAGGTTTTATTACACAGTGCAAACACAGGACAGAGACAGGACGTCAGGAGAGAAAGAGTAGCCAGCTAGAATTGTTTAGATGTCTGTCGACGGGTGCTTAGGGAAACCCCTGCAATAATCTTTCTCATTAACATAGTGTTTTCTATAGGGCATTATTGATGATGTAGATCAGAAAGTATTTTTGACTATAGGTAAAGATCACTTTCAACATCTGTAAGATATACCCATTATGATGCAACCAAGCCCCAACCTCAGCGATTTTTACCAGCATCCAATAAGGAAGTGACCACAACTGTAGTAACCCGGAAGTGCCACTGGGGGCTGGATGCAGAAGACAGCCATTTCTCATTGACTCCAATGTTAAACAGGCCGTTTTCACAGCATTATTAAACCTATTTCAGGCCTGGATTAATATAACATTCTAGTCTGTATGTTTAGGTCATATCTCCATGACAACACTGAGGGGGGTGAATTTTTTTGGACCACGCTAGTTTTTATTCTTTTGGAAGTTAAAATGTATTGGCGCGATCTCTTGAGTGACAGCTCTCCGCCCGTTGTGCCTCACTTTGCCTCGGAGGTATACGTCAGCTATCTCCCTCCCCCCGACGTGAGGCGGAGTAAAAATCTCACAAAATGGCGACGCGCACAAACCAGGATTATTGGATGCCGTGTGAATAACTGAGATCAGCCTGGATGCTACATCCATATTATTTACTATCTATGGATGCAACCTTACAGATTGTCAGACATACAGTAGGGGAGGACGGGGGAATGTGAGGCATCGGGTAATGTGAGACACCCCCTGTATCTAGGACACGGAACACATTTTTGTGAGATATATGTTTTGAGGCCCCTCTCATTTCACCTTGGCCATGAAAGAGAGGACCTCATGGTGATGTTGTAAGCATGTTTTTTTCACAAAGATGTCTTTTTTGCATGTAAAAGTAAATGTTCTTGCTGTCAACTTAATCGATTGTTGTGCCTAATCAAATTGATTCAGGTAGAAAAACTTCTATCACACATGTTGATGAACTACCAACATATGAAACCATGTGATAACTGAAGATTAGCCTGAATTGCTGAGAGAGGTAGTTTTTTCTCAAATTGTGGCAGTGGGGTAAAGTGAGACAAATGCTGTGGGGTAAAGTGAGACAGTGTCTGTGCCCTCTTTTAATGAATCCATTATATTTGAGGTAGCAAGGAGACTAGTTTGAACAGACAAAAGACAATGTGAATGAATGAAAACCTTTATTTATACAAACTCGAAAGGCATTGAGGTTCCCCTCATTTACAACGCCGACGAGCGCACAACACAACAACAACAACAACAATAACAACAGAGTGACATAGAATAAAACAGAGAAACACAAAATCCTAGCAAGATAAAAAGATCAAAAGAAATAAAGAATTACAATAAAAGAGCTTAAAAAATGAATTCAGTTAAAACAAATGCAGTGGTGATGGTGAAAATTAGAAATCATAGATTTAAAAGAACAAAAAGTGGGGAGAATGGTCATTTTGAAGTTGCTCTGAAGGGCATTCCAAGAGGTGGGGGCACTATAGCTAAAGGCAGTTGTTCCCAGCTTAGAATGAGCTCTAGGAACCTTTAAGAGCAGCAGCTCACTGGATCGGGTACTATAAGACTGAGAGTTCCAGTCGAGCATAGCTGATAAATAGGGTGGCTGTTTACCAATTAAGGATTTAAAAATAAATAAAAACCAATGTAACTCACGTCTCAATGACAGGGATGGCCAGCCGACTTTTTCATACAGGGAGCAGTGATGAGTTTTAAAGGAATCACCTGTAATGAATCTAAGGGCTGAATGGTACACTGAGTCAAGGGGTTTTAGGGCAGTAGCAGAGGCATGTCTATAAACTATATCTCCATAATCCAGCACTGATAAAAACACTGCTTCGATTACCCTTTTCCTACAAATTTTTGGGGGCTGGAGGTGGGGGTTGATGGTTGAAGGGGTGTCAGCAAGGGCATGGTTTGGCACGTGTGTAGTGACCTTTAACATCAATAGACACTAAGAAATATGTCTTTATTCAATGATGATCCCAATAAAACAAATGCAGAAAAAAAGACTCAAAAGATGGAAAATGACAGCTGGGTGTAGTCCTGTTCTGAGTCCCAGACTGTTCTGGTTCTGATTGTCCTTTACGCTGACCCCCAGACACTAGCTGGCTCTAAGGGTCCTGTGTTCTAACCCCCAGACTGTTTAAGGGGCCACTCACACTAGGGCCGCGGCCCTGTGCCCGAGCTCATTTGCATACTAAAGTCTAGAACGTTTGGCTAGTGTGACCACGCCATCCGTATTCCAGCACGGAACAGCCCCTTGGCCACGGCACACTTGGGAGAGGTGTGCCATGGCCAAAGTACAGATGCTAATGAGATGACACGCGCACAAGCAAGCGCACAGGCGGCGTTCCTGACGTGAATTTATTAAGGGTGCATTGTCCATTAACGTCCGCTGCCTTTCTAGTCGGCACCAGAATTGCCCACCACTTGGACTGTAGCTACATAAAATGTGTGAGAATTAACGTGTGTAGGCCTAGGTGTGGGCTAATAAAAGAGGGAGAGAGCTAAATAGGTGAGCGCAGAAAGCAAAGCAAAAAGGTGTTCGTGTTTACTCACGTTTGTCAGATGATTTTTTTCTTTTTCCTCCCGTCAGCTGTCATAATACTGTCTTTACGCATAGCGGTGGAGACGAACACAAAACAACACACAACGGGACTCCGCGGCCCGGTGATAAGGAAACATTAGCCTACACTAAGGTTTAACAAGAAACTTTATAAAGACACTTAAAAAAACGATCTCTGCCCGTACAAAAAGTTCTGACTTGGATTACTTGATGGAGTGATCGATGTGTATAAAACCATCCGGTACGTATGGTCTGATGACGGGCCGTTATATTAATAATAAACAGCGTGCTGCACAAATATGAGACTGTCCATCGCGACCTATTACGTCAAGGCTACATTTAAAAAAATTAAAACAATAGATTAAGGATTCTCGTTGCTCTAGTTTGGAAGTGGAATATTTGATGCAAATTTGGCCGGATGAAAATATTCACAAACAGTCGTATAGCCTACAAGTAGACTACGCTCCGAATCCTAAACGCGCACGGTGACGTAGGCAAGGTGCAATCGTGCCCAGGCCACGAGCAGTGTGACCACGGGCCAGCGGGGGGAAGGGGGGGGGGGGGGGGGGGATCGTGCTGAATCTTCCTGCAGCACGGAACAGGCAAACGGCGCTAGTGTGAGTGGGCCCTTAATCCACAGGTGGGGTAAAGTGAGACACATGACAACTTTTTTTTAAACAATCATATTTTCACTGCCCTTTTTCTTGAATAAATTCTGCTAATGCCCATTTCTAGGAAACATCCTGAATTAATGGGAAAAGTGTAAATTTGAGTGATGAATAATTTTAGCTCGCTTACAGGGGAGCAAATGTAAAAAGTGTCTCAGATTACCCCGTTCTCCCCTATAAGAAAGAAAACAGAATCCACCTTCTAGTGCCAAGAAAGCTTTGAAAAATAATCAGCTCACAGAATTTGTAAAAAACTGAATAGTGTTGTTGATTGACTGCAACTACAGACAGCATTTCATTGTGCATCAACATAGCACTACATGTGACTGCATGATGTAGGGGAGAACGGGGTAATTTGTCACATGGGTTGGATGTCACATTCGTTATATCTCGCCACCAGAGCGCGCTAGCTCTGAAATGTTGATATAAAAAAGGTCCAGAATTGGGATCAGAGGTCACATACATAGACTTCCTTGGAGGAAGACAGCTGCATTTCAGGTGAGAGGATGTTTTGTGTTTTTCATGTAAAATTCCAAATATTTTGCTTCTCAGTATTTTTCTTCTAGGCTTTTACACAATGGGTTTATAACAAAACACTTGTTACTCTCAGAAAGTGTGAAGGGTAAACTATAGTTTAGATTGTGCTTAGCAAGCTAATTAGTTGTCAGATGGTTGTTGGCCTTGATGCTAGCAAGAAATTCAAGTTGGGGTTGGTCGTCAAATTTTTTGGGGGGTTGGTTGTCACATGTTATCTCAAGGCTGCAGCCAGAAAAGGAACCCAATAACGAAAGAAATTGTCAAGCTGTATCCTCACTGACACCCCAGAGAAGGAAAGAATAGAGCAGGAAAAGGCAGCTAGCAAGCAAAAGAAAAAAGGGCAACAAAATCAAAACAACCCAGTGCATCCCAAACTAGACCAGCTGCCAAGGCTACAGAACGTTATGTATGCCTATTTGTCAACTTGACAATGCAATTAAACTTTCAAATTTAGTTCTACTTTCTTGCCTTCTTTTTAAGATTTTTCCCATTAAGATAACATTGTGACAAACAACCCCATAGTGTGTGACAACCGACCCCTTGATGGGGTTGGTTGTCACAATGTGTCAGAGTGTCTTTGATGGTAAATTACTTCTTCATTACAATAAGTTGGAAAAAAAGAGAGACACACATTTCTAGCCAACACCTTAAGCTTCAATTTAATGTAGGAATGGCTATTGACAGATGTTTTGGTGATGAGCAATTCTCACTAGAGTAAAAAGTGTGCCTACTTACCCCGTTCTCCCCTACTATGTAAAAATATTAAAAAACACTATCTACAAATTTACATTGTTAACTGTGCAGAGCAAAATCAGGCTTACAGGGACATAATGAATTGATTACTTGTGTTTATTTTAAGGCCACAAGTACAGTTAATGGTAGTGTCTACTACAGAGAATAAGAGTACACGAGTGGGGCATGGTAGTACAACTGATGAAATCAATGACTTTGAAAAAATAAACCCATTCACATGTAGGGGAGAACGGGGTAATCTGAGCCACTTTTTACATTTGCTCCCCTCTAAGCGAGCTAAAATGATCACTCAAATTTACACATTTCCCATTAATTCAGGATGTTTCCTAGAAATGGGCATTAGCAGATTTTTTCAAGACAAAGGGCTGTGAAAATATGATTGTTTTAAAAAAAGTTGTCATGTGGCTCACTTTACCCCAGCTGTGGGGTAAACTGAGACGGACAAGAAAAATCAAGGGGGTAAACTGATCCATTTACTTTTTCCACTCTGAAACTACCATAACAACAGATCTTGTAACAGTTAGAATCCTGAAAGCTAGCCACACATTCCAGAACTAATGTCAGACTAGTAAAAGAATGATGGGGTTTGGTCAATTAAGCAAAGCTAATTTTCTAAACACTTGAAAGTAACTCTGAACAAAATCAAATACAACATATTATAATTCAAAAGGTTTTAATAAGATTCAAATGAAAGATAGAACCAGTTAGATTAGAACACAGTCTGGGGGTCAGAACACAGGACCCTTGGAGCCAGCTTGTGTCTGGGGGTCAAAGCATAGGAAAATCAGAACCAGCGAGAACAGCCTGGGACTCAGAACACAGGAAAAGACCCAACTGGATTATAACATCAGCCTGTCATACTCTACAATTAGGCCTACTCTACATTCCAGCCCTGAAGGTTACAGGGAAAGATGAGAAGGTGCTCTTTCCGTGTGGTTGTCCCAGGTCGTCTTCCTGGTGTATTCCCTTGGCATGATGGCTTTTCTACAATGTGTATGACATTAAAATAAAACATATGTTATGTAATATTACATTAAAATATGTTTAAGACTAAACTTAACTTGTGCCTCATGGTGGGGGAAAGTGAGACAGTGGCTCACTTTCCCCCACAGCATTTGGCTCACTTTCCCCCACCACCACAATTTGAGAAAAAAACTACCTCTCTTAGCATTTCAGGCTAATCTTTAGCTAATATAATCACATGGTTTTTATATGTTGGTAGTTCATCAACACGTATGATAGAAGTTTTTCTACGTGAATACGTTTGCTTTGGCACAACAGTTGATTAAGTTGACAGCAAGAAAATTTACTTTTACATGCAAAAAAAACATGCTTACCACAGCACCATGAGGTCCTCTCTTTCATAGAGGTCCTCTCTTTCATATCAGGGCCATGGGGAAATGAGGGGCTTGAAAACATATACAGGTCCTTCTCATATAATTAGCATATTGTGATAAAGTTCAATATTTTCTGTAATGTACTGATAAACATTAGACTTTCATATATTTTAGATTCATTACACACAACTGAAGTAGTTCAAGCCTTTTATTGTTTTAATATTGATGATTTTGCCAAAAAAGTAAAGAAAAACCAAAAATCCTTATCTCAAAAAATGTGCATATTTCATCCGACCAATAAAAGAAAAGTGTTTTTAATACAAAAAAGTCAACCTTCAAATAATTATGTTCAGTTATGCACTCAATACTTGGTCGGGAATCCTTTCGCAGAAATGACTGCTTCAATCAGGGTTCAACATAACTTTTTTTCCCTACTGGCCCGCCGGGCCAGTGGATCCGAGTTTTACTGGCCCCTTGTATATTTTCACTGGCCCTGCACACACTTTTTTTTTCTTCATAATTTAGTGTCAATAATTATAATACCTGTATTAGAAAAATAAAGAAAGATAACCAGATCTAAAGGGAATATCTATACTGTAACAGTATAGATATTCCCTTTAGATTTGGTTATTTTTCTTTTAGTTAATTATATGAAATGTTGATATTGCTCATACACATAATATAAAACCAGGCAAACATATTGAATGTGAAGCCTACAACTGAAAGTATGTTGAAAGAGTGGGCCAGTATTTTAAAGTCCAGTAGTTTGATGATTGTTTTTATTCTTGAATTTGGGCAGTTTAATGAATAGTTCACCTGCAGAAGTCATGTTCAAACATAAAAAAAAATAAGAGATGAAGGTCTGATCATTCTTTGTGGTGTGGTAGGCTGTTTTTATTGCTTTCTCTAGCCTATATGCATTAGGGATGTGAATGTGTCGACCGAATGACCGGTTTTCCACTTGCGCTCAAGTTGACTTTAAAAATAGAATAGAAATCCGAAAATCAGTGTTATGCCGTTTTTTTTTAATGGGAGATTTCACCGTGTATGTGAGTTCACGTCTGGTCGTGAGCGCGCTGCAGGAGTGTCACTTCTCCATGAAGTGTCAGCTTCACATAAGAGTCCGGTGTGGGACCATTTTTTCAAACTATTGATAAAAAACAATGCAGTGCAAAATATGCAGCATAAGTTAAACGCTCGTCTAAGACTATGACGTTAAATCACCTTAGAAACACACAATGCCTTCGTCCGATCACAGCAGGGTTTCACCGTGTGATCTCGCCAGCGAGTGAGCCGCCGCGCAGATGAACTGTGGTTTGTGGCTAAAATAATAACCGGGGATATTCTCCCCGTTAGCGATTTCAATGGGAAAGACTTCTGCGATCTGATTGAATGTCTCGAGCCTGAAAACACAGTGCCAAACTGCGCGACTATAGGAACTGTACAGTGAGCGGAGTCCCTCCGTTCCTTTCTGTCTACAACCGACACAATCACCAGAGACGCATTCACAGCGTTTAAATAATTTGTATTACCATTGGGGTTTGGATGCAAATACTGTTACATTACGGCGGCAGATAAAGGAAAAGCGCAGTTATCATTTTCTGCACCTCAACCTCTGCTGTGGGAAGAAAGAAAGGGGGCAAAGCAAGTCGATTGATTTGTCGACTCGCAGGCGGACGGTAGGCAGCTCTGCCAACGGAGCGAGAGTGCACCCGTTTGTTGCTCCGCCTGTCAAAACGCCCACGCATCGGTTGTCCACTGGCCTTTCATTAAAAAATATATTTTATATTAGGTTTATTATATTGAGTCTTAAATAAACACTGCTTTCATTACGACTCTCAACGCGCATTTCAATGAACCATGATGTAGTCTACAAAAAGATACTGAACTGTGATTGGCCAGTCACTGGCCCGGGCGGGACAGTGACTGGCCAATCAACTTGCCCTGCATATGATTTTACTGGCCCCGGGCCATCGGGCTATACGTTATGTCGAACCCTGTTCAATGCGGCGTGGCATGGAGGTAATCAGCCTGTGGCACTGCTGAGGTGTTATGGAGGCCCAGGATGCTTCGATAGCGGCCTTAAGCTCATCCACAGTGTTGGGTCTGGTGTCTCTCAACTTCCTCTTCACAATATCCCACATATTCTCTATGGGGTTCAGGTCAGGAGAGTTGGCAGGCCAATTGAGCACAGTAATACCATGGTCAGTAAACCATTTACCAGTTGTTTTGGCACTGTGAGCAGGTGCCAGGTCTGGTTGAAAAATGAAATCTTCATCTCCATAAAGCTTTTCTGCAGATGTGAAGCATGAAGTGCTCCAAAATCTCCTGATAGCTAGCTGCATTGACCCTGGCTTTGATAAAACACAGTGGACCAACACCAGCACCAGCAGCTGACATGGCACCCCAGACCATCACTGACTGTGGGTACTTGACACTGGACTTCAGGCATTTTGGCATTTCCTTCTCCCCAGTCTTCCTCCAGACTCTGGCACCTTGATTTCCGAATGACATGCAAAATTTGCTTTCATCCGAAAAAAGTACTTTGGACCACTGAGCAACAGTCCAGTGCTGCTTCTCTGTAGCCCAGGTCAGGCGCTTCTGCCGCTGTTTCTGGTTCAAAAGTGGCTTGACCTGGGGAATGCGGCACCTGTAGCCCATTTCCTGCACACGCCTGTGCACGGTGGCTCTGGATGTTTCTACTCCAGACTCAGTCCACTGCTTCCGCAGGTCCCCCAAGGTCTGGAATCGGCCCTTCTCCACAATCCTCCTCAGGGTCCGGTCACCTCTTCTGGTTGTGCAGCGTTTTCTGCCACACTTTTTCCTTCCCACAGACTTCCCACTGAGGTGCCTTGATACAGCACTGTGGGAACAGCCTATTCGCTCAGAAATTTCTTTCTGTGTCTTACCCTCTTGCTTGAGGGTGTCAATGATGGCCTTCTGGACAGCAGTCAGGTCGGCAGTCTTACCCATGATTGCGGTTTTGAGTAATGAACCAGGCTGGGAGTTTTTAAAAGCCTCAGGAATCTTTTGCAGGTGTTTAGAGTTAATTAGTTTGATTCAGATGATTAGGTTAAGAGCTTGTTTAGAGTACCTTTTCATGATATGCTAATTTTTTGAGATAGGAATTTGGGGTTTTCATGAGCTGTATGCCAAAATCATCAGTATTAAAACAACAAAAGACCTGAAATATTTCAGTTGGTGTGCAATGAATCTAAAATATATGAAAGTTCAATTATTATCATTACATTATGGAAAATAATCAACTTTATCACAATATGCTAATTATATGAGAAGGACCTGTATATCACATGTCCAAAAATGTTTTCCGTTGCCTAGATACAGGGGGTGCCTCACATTACCCGATGCCTCAGATTCCCCCATTCTCCCCTATGTCAAAAAGATGTTGTCTACTGCAGTCATCTAAATACTGCCCTCTTGCTTCAGTCTATTAATAGAGATAATAACATATGGTCTACTGTATCAAGTCCTGAACTACAACCTATCAGGCTGCAACAGCCCCAACAAGGATTCATTTATGACCTTGTGCCAGAGCCATCCAGCCACAACACAAACCAAACTGGAACATTGTTATTAATGTCTTATTATTATTCACAACCTTTACCAATGGCATAGAACTATATGAAATCACACAGCAAGGTTTTCACACAAGCAACCAGCAAAAACCATTCAGATGCACAGGAGAGAGAGTTATCTGTTAGAAGTTTTCACTTGGTTGATGTCCACAGAGACTAAAGAAAAAAAATACTAAATAAGATCTCAGAAACTGTTATCTTTCAAAGTTAAATATGTTTGTTTCTCAATACCTGAAAAGACAGTAGAGCTAGATATGTTCACCATATTATATGAAGATTTTAGATTATGCTTTCTAAGTAGAGATACTACATTCATAATAGTAGTTTTCCATTCGTTTTCTTGTTGAAGTGTAATAATCTTATGATGAACTTCTTTGTAAATATTGATAGTGCTGCAAATTGATACACATCTGTCCAACAATCCTGCTTTAAGCAATGAGTTATTACAAAATAACATGTTGATTAATGTTGAGTTGGGGAATATTTTTAGTTGGATCCCATGTTTTGATCACATTTCTCACATGTCAGAGGCCAATGTCAGTTCACCATGGTGTTAGATTGATATCTGTAAACCTTGGCCAATAAGCAGAGTACTACAATATCTATCATATACAGTACTATAGGACTGAGAGGGGAAAGGTGGACGGCCTTAAAATTTACTCATAGACGCATAGAAACTGCATTGAGCTTTTGGGAAAAATACATATATTCTTACTTTAAATAGACTCACTATGTGAGAGGCTATGTAGCTTTTATTTCACCTTTCTTAACGTCTCTACGAGGAACTTTCAGTTTGTGTTAATTTTTGCGCCCCCTTTGGACAAAAGCGATAGTGCTTTTACCACACCAGTTGTTGTTCCTGGGTGAGCATACCCGGACAAAGGCATTAAGAAAACTGATGGTCTCGTTTGCATGCAAATAGGATCATCTGAGGAAAAATTAGACTGTTTCAGATATATTTAAATTCCTCGTAGCTACTTTAACATGTCTTGGCGTAAATGTGGAGGACATTCAAAGTATTTAATAGGTCTTCATTCTCTTTGTTGAAATGTATATTTGGAAAATCGGTCCAACTCAATTTCCTATCCTTTTGTCCAGATTCTTTGGCATCAGAATCTGTCACGGATGCTAGTGAGCAAAGACGTTGCAGGCTCATACAGGGGGTTGTGACAGGTAGCCTCATCCACTGAACTGGACTAGCAGAGCCTCAGGGTGTGTTAGCTCTTAGTTCTGGCCGTGGTGCGTTTCACTGCATAGGAAACTGCTCTAAATACAGAGCACTAAGCCAATGGCCTGGATTGTTATGGGTGTCTAGGGGGCTGTTTATTCGGGACAAGCCAAATGTTTCCCTTTCAAGTGTAAGTTTGGACGGTTGTGGTAAAAGGAAATTGTTTTTTATCCGTGAAATCTTCTCTTCCATTTTACACACAAAACTAAAGACCAACTTTTTCCAATTGTTTAGTGCTCCTTGATTCACAGATACACCTGTCAAGATGCAACACTGTGGACTTATCACTTTAGGATTTATTTTCTTACTCAAGAGGACAAGTTCAATATGAGTTGTAACTTTTATAACTTGGTTGGTTTCGGATATTTTATGCCCTGAAAATTGAAATGTAATAATTACCAATAAAGAACTTTTAGTTACGAGGGAGTGTGCTGCTTCCCTGCTGCTGTGCACACTGGCAGCATTGTTGGCTGGCTCTCAGTAGGGCTGTGTACTGTGTGAAAGCTGAGATGATTAGTTGTGGCCAGATGGTCGTCACTTCACTTTTCCTTCTTGATGTTCCCTCAGTTTATGAGCTAGAACGTTGAGGCTTATCACTGTTGTTCTTCACTGAGTTTTCTTTAGAAGACATCCCAGTGACACATTTATTATAATGTTCTATTACATGCACATTTTGCTTCCACCAAGTAATTCTAGGGTAATTTGATCTATCCGTAATATTAATGTTAGAATATGTGGCACTCCTTGCTTGGCTGGATCATGGTTATAGGAAAGACAACCCATTCTGAATGTCCTGTGACTGTTCTACTCTCTTGCAACCCTATTTTGAGAGAAACCAGAGAGCGTAAAGAAATGAGATATCACTTTTTTACTTTTGAAAATGGGCCAGTCAGGCATAAAGTCCAAGGCCAAATATCTTTCCCAACCCTCCCCTGCCCTGCCCACACTCACACGCAACCCTCAAACACTCTCACAATGACTGCTCAGCTTCTGCTCAGAGTTTTACACAGAAAGAAGATGCGTGAGATATAAAAAAAAGATTCCTTTGCATTTGGTTTTGCCTCTCCACGTCTCATAGCACACAACTAATCTCAACCATGATATGATTCACAAGCCTTAAATAAGAATGACAGCTAACCAGGTCTTTCTTTGCTCTGAACAGTTACTTTGAGAAGCAGAAGGCAGAGTGGCAGAAGGAGCCACATGAGCCTGCTATCCCAGAATCCCTTGCTGCAGCTGCAGCAGCAGCACAGCAGCTTCAAGTCTCCAGGAAGCAAGATGCCCGGCAGACGGCCACCTTTAGACAGCAACCCCCACCTATGAAGGTATTGACCCTGCTGACCTCAAATACAAGCCAGGATGTGAAAATAGTGTTTGAATAGTCTGTGGATGGTGAACCTCATAATAAAGCAGCTATGTTCAATGTGTAGTTTGTTCTTTCTTGATGATGGAAACTCTGAATGTCTTAAATGTTATTGGCTCCTCGTTGTACCATATATGGAGAAAATAGAAAAACCTTGACACCACCATCATTACAGAATGAAGGAGCTTAGACTCCAAGATACCTCATCAAGTTGCATATATCTACAACATAGCAAGTACATAACATGAAGTCATCACCCCCCCCCCCCCCCCCCCTCTCTCTCTCTCTAGGCCTGCCTCTCCTGCCATCAGCAGATCCATCGTAATGCTCCCATCTGCCCACTGTGTAAGGCCAAGAGCCGCTCCCGCAATCCAAAGAAACCCAAGAGGAAGCCAGATGAGTAGAGCCTCTCTACCCTGGGCTTCAGTAGGGCTAAAAAGGGACCTGGTCCAATACACTGATCTAAGGTCAGTCGTGTACATCACAATACATGGCAGAAAGAACAGATCTGTGCTTCTGGACAAACCACTTTGTCTTAGTACCTTTTCATAAACTGTCAAAAATGTATTGAGGATCTGGTAATGTCATTCTGTTGTTTGTTTTGATCAGTGCCCTGTATTTGTTTGTATGCTATTGTTTGATTAATATAGTAGCTTGACTAGTAGCCCTAACCATGTAACTGCAATAATGCAAAACGTAACTTTGTTAAATGTCCAAATCATTTGGCCCATGTTGCTATCATTTCCTGCCTTAGCTTTTGTACTGTACTTTTTGTTATGCATGCATGCTTCGTGGCTGTCTTTACTTTGTGTGCCAATAAAAAAAACAACACTTAGGTTTCATTTCTAAGTTAAATAAAAGACAATGTTGTTGTAATGTTTACAGTGTTCAAGTAACATACTGGATAAAAAAAAGGCCAGACTCATTTTGCTCTGAATTGTGTTTGACTTTAATATAGTGACAAGAAAATAAATGGATGTTTTGTATGAACCTTGTTAGTATGCCCTTTTTTAAAATGCAAACAAAGGTTGGATATTTAGTTTCTGTTTTTTAGCCATGAGAACATAAACACAGCTATTAGCTGAGCCTGGTAACCTAGGAGACCACCATCGGCGTGTAGATCAGGCTTGATTGGGCTAAATGGGTGAGGATTAGCCTGTGTCGAATGTAAGAGGTAGCTAATAGGAATATGTTGGAGTCCACCATATCGTCCCTTTGGTTGTTAATAACAGTGTGCCCGGCATGTCTGCAGCTAGCTCGTCTGAAAAAGGACAGTGAGGGCCTGCTAAATGAGTTCCTCTTTTTTGGTCAGGGTAACCCTTCATTTCATCTGTTGCCAGGGCAACCCCACGTTCCTTTGTTGTTGCTAAGGCAACCCCAGGTTGCTGTGACCCTCATATCTCTGCCAAGTAGTCCCTCCTAAATCCAGACAGGGCTTTGGGAGACCTGGCACCAACCGCCCTACCGTGCACTTTTCTAGAACAGAAATAAAGAAATAATTTAAATCAATATTCATTTGAATAGACGCAGATTAGTTGGAGACATATGGCTTGCATGGGACCTTCAAGGCTCTCGTCTTACTCCATAGCTGTTGTGTGTGTGTTGAGTCTTTCTCAGGGTTTGAAACTGCAGTTGTGTCTTCCTCCTGATAAAACGTTTCAAGGCCAGTGAAGCCCGTTCCTGCTCACACGCAGCGCAGACAGCAGGATCATGGAGCTCCGCCTCTGCAGCCTGTACAACTCAAAACATACAAAGTTAAGATTTGGAGGATTTGAAGAAAAAGCGTCCATTCTTTTCTCTCTTTTTTTTTTACAAGCACGTGAGGAAAGTGAGGGTGTTTTTACTCGTCTCATCTCCTCATTGAAGGTCCGGAGCCTCAGCATTGAGATGAGTTGAGGGGGGACGGGCTGGACCGAGGGACCTTGACCCGTTATGTGGAGGGAGGTTCCATCATCTCTGGACTCGTCCCCGGGTTCAACTCGTCTTTCACACGGGCTGCTCTGCTGCCTCCCTCCGGCTCTCCTCCCCGACACACACTGGAGCTGCTGCTGCTTGTTTCGCACAAGATGACGAATCATTCGTCCGCAGTGATTTCTTAGCGCTTCCTCCTCCATTTTGTAACCACCCAAATAAAGCACTTTAATTGGGTCGAATCAGATTTAAAGCAATACAATTTAGTATGTGACAACATGTAATCTAAGCGGTTGTCCGAGTTTGCCGGGTGAAATCAATCCCGAGTGTCGCACCAAAAGAAAACTGTTTATTTGACCAAAACCAGCCCTTTAGGCGTCACATTAAAACGAGATTATAATAGTTCAACCTTCTTTATAGGTCCATGAGTTCAACGTGCATAACAAAAAAATCAATCACACACTTCCTGTCCCTGTTTACTGTTTACCTCTTCTTTTAGTGTCGCACTTCCTGACATAGACGCGACACTACCGCCATCTGGTGGTCGACAGGGGAAACTTTTGTCTATGTATTAATTATCCAAAGATTCAGTGTTGGGGAATAGTGTAACTACATTTTACAGAAGCTTGCTTGCCTCATAAGTTAAGCATTTAAACTCAACATTTTTAAAGTCTTAACAGTCAACAGAGTGTAAGCGAACGACGCAAAGTTAACTGTTCATCCACCTGCGCGATCAATGCATTGGAATTGTTCTCCGTATGTGTGCACACAACACTAAACTATGGCCATCTAAACCGGTGGTAGCGCTACCTTACCTCCTTTAAAGAACAGCTGATGTGCATTCAGTCGGCTCGAATTCCCGGCTTCCCTCGCCGTGTTTCCCGTCTCTGTTGCCCTGTGCAGCAGGTGAGCGAACGCGCTGCAGCGGAGTCCCCCCCCCCCCCGCTGTCCAGATCAGCTGTGCAGGTGAGAAGCAGCTGTCGAGCACTGTGCACTCCTCCTTTGTCGCCGTCACCACACGCGAGGAAAAAGTCGGATATCCAAAAAAGTCCACCAAAAGTTTGATTTGACTAGGTTTTTGACAATTGTAGAGGCCAAGCCCAAGCTTTAAGCCCCGAGATGCTGTACCGCGGAGTACCTTCTTGACGCATATTTCCTTGTTGTTATGAATGAGAGTCAGAGTCGTATTTGCAATTAAAACCATCCGTTCGGTTTATTCTTCTTTCAAGTGATTACAAACATATTCCTTTGCTGCAGCCAAGTTGTATGGCGTGCTACGTGACTGAGGCTATGGCTGTGTCTTGATTCAGAGACCACGCACTTGGTAGGACGCAGTCTCGCGGTCTATGAAGGCTATAGCCTATGAAGGCCGATTTTAAGGCCGGTTTTAAGGCCAACGAGCCTTTTTAAATGAGACGGTCTCCGCAGGTCTCCGTTTACGAGCATTTCCGGTTCACGTAACAAGCCGTTACCTTGCGTGACGACTCGCCGCTCCTGTGCTGCCTAGCAACCCTGATTGCTGCCAACAGAGACAGCCCTGTCAACGGAGGAAAAAAGAAAAATAAGTTGCCTACCAGACGAAAAGAAAAAAAAGTACAAGAAAAAAAAAGGAAGATAAAAGTTAAGAAGATGGAGCAACACGTTGCTGTTTTGTTATTTTTTATTTTATTTTATGCCATCTCTGAAAAAAACGCAATGAATCTTGGGATATGTTGGGCCACGAAGGATACATCTGATGCAGCCTTCAAAACCGTGAAACGAAGGCTGCATTTCACGACCGCATATGAGGAGCCTTGCAAGGAGCCTTGCAAACGGGACAGCCTTTGCGCGCCGCTATGACGCAATCGGTCTTCAAATGCAGCCTTCGTAGGCTGCAATACCCATGCAATACCTGAATCAAGACACAGCCTGGCTGTGTCTTGATTCAGAGACCACGCACTTGGTAGGACGCAGTCTCGCGGTCTATGAAGGCTATAGCCTATGAAGGCCGATTTTAAGGCCGGTTTTAAGGCCAACGAGCCTTGTTAAACGGGACGGTCTCCGCAGGTCTCGGTTTACGAGCATTTCCGGTTTACGTAACAAGCCGTTACCTTGCGTGACGACTCGCCGCTCCTGTGCTGCCTAGCAACCCTGATTGCTGCCAACGGAGACAACCCTGTCAACGGAGGAAAAAAGAAAAAGAAGTTGCCTACCAGACGAAAAGAAAAAAAAGTACAAGAAAAAAAGAAAGGAAGATAAAAGTTAAGAAGATGGAGCAACACGTTTCTGTTTTGTTATTTTTTATTTTATTTTATGCCATCTCTGAAAAAAACGCAATGAATCATGGGATATGTTAGGCTGCGAAGGATACATCTGATGCAGCCTTCAAAACTGCTTCAAAACCGTGAAACGAAGGCTGCATTTCACGACCGCATATGAGGAGCCTTGCGAGGAGCCTTGCAAATGGGACAGCCTTTGCGCGCCGCTATGACGCAATCGGTCTTCAAATGCAGCCTACGAGGCCGGTTCCAAGACCGCAACCCCTGAATCAAGACACAGCCAGGGGCAACTTATTTTTCTTTTTTCCTCCGCTGACAGGGCTGTCTCCGTTGGCAGCAATCAGGGTTGCTAGGCAGCACAGGAGCGGCGAGTCGTCACGCAAGGTAACGGCTTGTTACGTAAACCGGAAATGCTCGTAAACGGAGACCTGCGGAGACCGTCTCGTTTAACAAGGCTCGTTGGCCTTAAAACCGGCCTTAAAATCGGCCTTCATAGGCTATAGCCTTCATAGACCGCGAGACTGCGTCCTACCAAGTCCGTGGTCTCTGAATCAAGACACAGCCACCGTGTCTTGATTCAGGGGTTGCACCCTACGTAGGCTGCATTTGAAGACCGATTGCGTCATAGCGGCGCGCAAAGGCTGTCCCGTTTGCAAGGCTCCTTGCAAGGCTCCTCATATGCGGCCGAGAAATGCAGCCTTCGTTTCACGGTTTTGAAGGCTGCATCAGATGTATCCTTCACAGCCCAACATGTCCCATGATTCATTGCGTTTTTTTCAGAGATGGCATAAAATAAAATAAAAAATAACAAAACAGCAACGTGTTGCTCCATCTTCTTAACTTTTATCTTCCTTTCTTTTTTTCTTGTAGCCTACTTTTTTTTCTTTTCGTCTGATAGGCAACTTCTTTTTCTTTTTTCCTCCGTTGACAGGGCTGTCTCCGTTGGCAGCAATCAGGGTTGCTAGGCAGCACAGGAGCGGCGAGTCGTCACGCAAGGTAACGGCTTGTTACGTAAACCGGAAATGCTCGTAAACCGAGACCTGCGGAGACCGTCTCATTTAACAAGGCTCGTTGGCCTTAAAACCGGCCTTAAAATCGGCCTTCATAGGCTATAGCCTTCATAGACCGCGAGACTGCGTCCTACCAAGTGCGTGGTCTCTGTAATGGGATACAGCCTGAGTGTATGGTCAAAAAACGTTTGTCTTCCGGGTAGCAAACTGCGGAACCACAGATTGGTTCTTACTTATATAGACCCCTGATTGGCTCTACATGAGGCATCGGGTAATGTGAGCCACCCCCTGTATCTAGGCAACGGAAAACATTTTTTGTCATGTGAGATATACGTTTTCAAGCCCCTCTCATTTCCCCATGACCCTGAAAGAGAGGACCTCATGGTGCTGTGGTAAGCATGTTTTTTTCACCAAAATAGGTATTTTGCATGTAAAAGTAAATTTTCTTGCTGTCAACTTAATCAACTGTTGTGCCAAAGCAAATGTATTCACGTAGAAAAACTTCTATCATACGTGTTGATGAACTACCAACATATGAAACCATGTGACGCTGATAACTGAAGATTAGCCTGAAATGCTAAGAAAGGTAGTTTTTTCTCAAATTGTGGTGGTGGGGGAAAGTGAGCCACTGTCTCACTTTCCCCCACCATGAGGCAGAAGTTAAGTTTAGTCTTAAACATATTTTAATGTAATATTACATGTCATACACATTGTAGAAAAGCCATCATGCCAAGGAAATACACCAGGAAGACGACCTGGGGCAACCACACGGAAAGAGCACCTTCTCATCTTTCCCTGTAACCTTCAGGGCTGGAATGTAGAGTAGGCCTAGTTGTAGAGTATGACAGGCTGATGTTATAATCCAGTTGGGTCTTCTCCTGTGCTCTGAGTCCCAGGCTGTTCTCGCTGGTTCTGATTTTCCTATGCTTTGACCCCCAGACACTAGCTGGCTCTAAGGGTCCTGTTTTCTGACCCCCAGACTGTGTTCTAATCTAACTGGTTCTATCTTTCATTTGAATCTTATTAAAACCTTTTGAATTATAATATGTTGTATTTGATTTTGTTCAGAGTTACTTTCAAGTGTTTAGAAAATTTGCTTTGCTTAATTGACCAAACCCCATCATTCTTTTACTAGTCCGACATTAGTTCTGGAATGTGTGGCTAGCTTTCAGGATTATAACTGTTACAATATGTGTTGTTATGGTAGTTTCAGAGTGGAAAGTGGTTTACCCCCAGCTGGTTCACTTTACCCCCTTGATTTTCCTGGTCTGGCTCAGTTTACCCCACAGCTGGGGTAAAGTGAGCCACATGACAACTTTTTTTAAAACAATCATATTTTCACTGCCCTTTGTCTTGAAAAAATTCTTCTAATGCCCATTTCTAGGAAACATCCTGAATTAATGGCAAATGTGTAAATTTGAGTGATAAATCATTTTAGCTTGCTTAGAGGGGGGCAAATGTAAAAAGTGGCTCAGATTACCCCGTTCTCCCCTACATTGTTATTTTAATGTTTTTTTACAAAGAAGTTTGAACTACTTTTTCTAAGTAGCTTGATTTAACTGGACTACATTTCTCCCTATGGTAGCTTTGCTGGGGTTCAACTTCTTCCATTGTGAATTCATATGGAGTTTGCTAAACTACGTTTTCAAATGAGCTTCCCGACACTGCAACGATTCAATTAAGTTTAGAAAATATATTTTCATCTTTTCACCATGTTTTGGGTTTTTTTTTGTTTTGAATTTGCAGAAAGTTTTGAAAAATCCAGAATGCCTGAGAGCCTTACTGCATTATATTCCATTATAGTTGTTTCTTTAGGAACCTGAATTTTGTCTTTTCCTTCACAGAAAAAAAATATTTCCACTATAAAATGATGCATAAAAGGCACAGATAGATGAATAAAAATCCACCAGAATGCAGGAAATTAAGTGTTTGACGCTCAAAATTTGAGCGTCATTTGAGCACCCCCACCTATAATTTGTCCCCCAAAATGTTGAAATGAAACCTAGCCTATGACCCTGTACGCAGGTTGTATACAATATATTCATAGATATGTTGTTTTTACTTTTTGGATTAAAAAGAAAGCATGTCAGTAAACTCCATGTCGGCCCTTAGTGTGATTATCATTTCCTTTGTAAAAATGAGTTTGACACCCCTGATATAGGTAATGTAAGGTCTGTCTCACTTTTATTCATTTTAAGGCCTTTGCACACCGGGCGCGTTTTATTCGTGCGATTAATCCGTTAATTAACAAACGTATACAGAGTCAATACAAGCTTCCACACCAGCGCCGTCATTTCGCATCGCGAATTTGCGTTTTTTATTTTTGCGAACCGAGTTCGATTTTTCTGGGACGTCGCTTCTAAAGTGAGACGCAACAAAATTCACATTTCAAAACATTCGCTTTTACGTTGCGTTTATTCACGTTGCGCCCGGTGTGCAAAGGCCTTTACTCTGAAATAACTTGAATGGAACTTTAAATGTCTGGGGATAAGCAGCAGTCAGGTAGCTATTTAAAGCTATAATTACCTGCCATTTTGCGCGCGCACTATCCTGTTCCCTCTTGGGCTAAGCCCCGGATGTTTCAGAAACCTAGAAACGCCCTTGCTCAAGCGCAACATCCAACAAAAACAATGTGTAGTACCAAATATAATATGTTCAAGAGAAAGAGAGAAGGTATTAAGATATTAACAGGGGGTTTGAATACGCTTAATCTTGAGTGGACAATCATGATTAACATTAATAGGGAAGGTAATAGTCTTTTATTCTGCTCGGACCCTCTAGTTCTTGCCAGTGTTCTTCAGAAGAAGAAGAAATCCATGTTCCTGTGCGTGAAAACTCACCAAACTTTGCACTTGAGTCCAGTCCTGTGCCAAACATGATCAGTCTGATTTGTTTATAGTCCCTGGGGGTATTTCAGGAAACAGAGCTTACAAACTCTGGGTTTAATCCTGCGCTCTGAGAGATGAGCAACTCTGGGTTATCGGTTTCAGAACAGTGGATCAGTGTTGGGTCAATCAGCGTGTTCACTCTGGGTTGATCGTGTGTGTAAAAGCCATCGTCAATGGATCGCTGACAACATGATTCACCATGGAAACAGGAGAAACAAATGCTTGATCCTCCCACTTCTCCACTTCTCAAAAAAAAGAAAAGAAAACTTCTCCGCTCCTCCCACTAGAGTTAGAAATATTAACGAATGAGTTTATGGTATGGAGAAGAATTAACGGGGATATTATCTCATAACTCTGATCGGCAATTCAGAAAAATACGGGGCAAACATTTTTTTGTCAAGAGAATCATTACGCTTCCGTATGAGAAGCAATAATCTATTTTAAGAATTAAAGGTGCAGTGTGTAATATGACATCATCAAGAAAGTTCTACAAAGTTCTAAAATGCAACGCTCCCTGGGTAACCCCAACCCTTTAGAATAATAACAGAAGCTACAGTGGCCTTCAAGGACAAGGACAATTCTAAATGTTAAACAATGCACCTGATGACATTCCAAAAACATGGATTCCTCCATAAGACTTGCCTGCTCAATGTACAAAATGTAATATTAATATTTGTAATTCTCCGCTCGGGAGGATAATTCAGGTTATTGGTAGAGGTGATTTTACACCAATGAGGACATATTTATGAATGAGGATATTGATTTTAGCCAATAAATTACTTAAAATGTTACACAGTGTCCCTTTAAGTTACGCATATCAGCAGCAGCAAAGGTATTAAGCTGGCGCTGCACAGCATGCTTACAGTGTTTTATATTCGCTGTATTATGTAGGCAAGCTATAATACTGTGCAGTAAACAGACTGTTGCTTCTTTTAAATGGGGAGCGAAAGACATTAACGTCAGACAAATTAGGTGACAGTTTCCATTGTAGAGCCTGATTGATTTATTACCAGACCAATTTTCCTCAAGTGGTCACAGTTTAAATTATTATATAATTTCTATATTCATTTTAGGCTATTTAACGAGGCTCGTCTGTGACTTTCGGATCACACAAGTGAACAGTAACGATCGCGTGCAGCCGCAGAATTACATTTCTGTTGTGATAGCTCGAGGTTGGACCCAAAAGCAGTACGGACACCAGGGGCCTATTGCATAAAACTAGGATAAGGGATTAACCTAGGATATTTCGGTTATCCTGGCTTGCGTTAGCCATGATCCAGTTGCATAAAAGCGGAGGGACAGAAGTTACCATGGAGATTTATCCTTTACGTTTAGCCTGGTCGGGACCAGGCTAAACGTAAAGGATAAACTTATTCCGTTGCCTGATTGGCTCAGTCAGCTGTCACTCCGATCTGAAATCAAGGTGTTTAACAGTTATTCCATGATCTTCTGTGTATTGCTTTATTTTCATTAGCCTGTTTTAAGGTACCACATAAAAGACTGCATTGTCATTTAGTTAAATAGTTCTTTTTTATCTATTTAACCTGAACCATTTATAATTAACTTAATTATAATTAGATTAAGATGCAATGATATAAATTATAATAATTGATGTTCAATATTGCAGGCTATATTTATACAATTGATTATCGATGGCAGATGACGTTGCAAGTGTGGGTCAAATAAATTCACTTTGTACTTATCACTATATCGCGGTGCATCTAAAACAAAATTCAATATAAATGAAAAATTCCTTTTTTCTGTAATTGAATTCAAAAAGTGAAACTTAAATATATTCTAGAAATTCATTACACATGCAGTGAAATTAATCTAGAATAAACATACTTTTCAGAAGGTCGACATTTCTGTATTATAAATCCTTTTTCTGATTGGTTGTATGTAATATTCTAATATTTTGAGATACTGGATTTTTTATTCCATGATGATCAATCAATCATCCAAAGAAAAGGCCTGACATACTTCACTTTGTGTAATGAATCTATGAAAGTTTCACTTTTTGAATGGACTTTCCATGATATTCAATTTTTTAGATGCACCTGCAGACTGCTCACTGTCAACAATTTTATCATAAAACAATGCAGGGACATCAAGAACAGTTAGCAGAGAATACATCTCCTGTATGAAATGAACTGCCCCCTCACTTACGGTTTAAACTAGCAAGGCATTGTGGGAAAATGGTCCGTCTTTTCCATTTTTCCATCAGTAAATCTGTGTTCGATCTTTGGGTCTACTTCTGAAAGCTGTGGGCTGGCACTTAACAGAATTACTTACACCTGGCTTGACAAAGCAGCGCCTTTACATCCTGGATTGGCGTTTATGCAACTGACTAATCCAAAGTGCCCAGGCTAGACTTTGTCAAGGCTGGCTTTATCAATCATCCTGGATATCTTAATTCCACTTTTATGCAATAGGCCCCTGGTAGTCAGTTAAGAACAATGTTTATTTAGGCTGGCAGGCCGGCAGGCAGGACACTGGACGGCTGAATGGCGTGGCGAGCAGAGGCAAGTGGATATCCGGAAACCCGCAGGCAGGCGAGCAGGTAAGGTGAACAGCGGAGGTAACTGGCACGGAAGAAAACAGGAACAGAGTTAGGACAAAACTCAAACTGGAGCGAGAAAGAAAACAATAAACAAAGATATCCGGATCTTGGCTCATAGTACCGCTCTGGAACGTAGTATACTCTGGCGCTGAATGACTGGAGTCCACAGGCTTAAGTAGAGAGACCTTGATTAGCCAAACGATCCACACCTTGGGCAGTCAGCCCAGGAGTGCTGCCACGCCCACATGCCAACAGAGACAGACAAGAGAAAAACACATAAAGAGAAGGAGGAGAGACTGCCAAGCCGTGAGTCATGACAATTTCAACCTGACAGAAATCTGTTCAGTGGCACAGACGTTAAAAAACTCCTGTTCATAAAAAAAAATTATATACATACAACACAAATAAGTTTATTAATCTGAATGTAGAGCATGTTTACGGTGTGTAAGGTGGCCGCCTATATGAACGACACAAGGGCTGAGAACTAGGCTACTGATCAGGGGCCGTATTCACAAAACATTTTAAGGCTAAGAGTAGGTCCTAACGTGCTGATTTAGGAGTAACTCTCAAAAATAAGGGGCGTTTCACTCCTAATTTTAGGACTCCTAACTTTTTAAGATAAGTGTAATTCACAAAGCATTTTAGCGCTAAAACTAGCTCCAAAATCTATGAAAAGCTAGGAGTCCTCGAGAGGACTCCTAAGTCACTAAGAGTAAATCACAGACACTCATTTGATGGCATTTTGGAGAGATTTAATGCTAGTGAGCTTTACAAAAGGTACCTTAATAGCTGTAAGGGTTTAATGATCTTAGTAAAGCTATGTTTAGAAAGTATAGACACATTTATATTTATTATATTTATATAAAAAATTATGTATTAAGTTCCTTTTCCTGCAGTTGCTTTGGGTTTACGATGCACTGAAAGTTACTGTTGGTGTCACGTTTGGGTTTAATTTGTTACTGGAGTAGGCCCATATGTGGCGCTTCCAACTCCTCCATTCCACAGGTCCGCTACTGTATAGTTGCGTGTCTCGCCTTTTTCCTTCCGCATGCACTTTACGATTTCGCCAGTTGTTGTTTCTAAATTGCGAATTTCCTGGTTTGCCGCTGTCTGACTATTGCGGCATAGTCCGCCGTTGAGGGAAATACAGTGAGAGTGCATGGCGTGCAGCTGTTCAATGAGGATATTTTTTCCGATTCAAATCATTGTAACATTTTAAATTAATAGACCTATGTGGCGCTATTGTAGGTTAATTGTGAACGAATGTGTGGGAAACCCTGCAGTATCTTGGTTTCATGTTAAATCAGTGTCACTTGTCATTAATTGTATATAAAAACTCTTCACTTTAATACAGCGACACGATATGGATATCTCCACAGTGTTTCTATCATAAACTCACTCTTAGCTCTCATTCCCTCTCAGCCAATCACTGTGGGCATAGAAGGTATGAACATGACATCATCCATAGCAACAGGGTCAACACCGCCCTCTATTCTCAGCTTAGGAGTTCCTCCCATTCCTTAGTAAAAGTTGATCTTATCAGCTTTGTGAATAGGTTTTAAGAAATTACTCCTTACTAAGAACTTTTAGTGCTCCTTAGGAGTACTCTTAGCGCTAAGATAAAATGTTTTGTGAATACGGCCCCAGGGGCCGTATTCACAAAACATTTTAAGGCTAAGAGTAGGTCCTAACGTGCTGATTTAGGAGTAACTCTCAAAAATAAGGGGCGTTTCACTCCTAATTTTAGGACTCCTAACTTTTTAAGATAAGTGTAATTCACAAAGCATTTTAGCGCTAAAACTAGCTCCTAAATCTATGAAAAGCTAGGAGTCCTCGAGAGGACTCCTAAGTCACTAAGAGTAATTCACAGACAACCATTTGATGGTGTTTTGGAGATATTTAATGCTAGTGAGCTTTATAAAAGGAACCTTAATAGCTGTAAGGGGTTAATGATCTTAGTAAAGCTATATTTAGAAAGTATAGACACATTTATATTTATTGAATTTATATAAAAAAAAATTATTAAGTTCCTTTTCCTGCAGTTGCTTTGGGTTTACAATGCACTGAAAGTTACTGTTGGTGTCACGTTTGGGTTTAATTTCCTACTAGAGGCCTATATGTGGCACTTCGCAGCATCTCCTCCGTTGCTCTCCCACAGTGTTTCTATCATAAATTCACTCTTAGCTCTCATTCCCTCTCAGCCAATCACTGTGGGCATACAAGGTATGAACATGACATCATCCATAGCAACAGGGTCAACACCGCCCTCTAGTCTTAGCTTAGGAGTCCCTCCCATTCCTTAGTAAAAGTTGCTCTTATCAGCATTGTGAATAGGTTTTAAGAAATAACTCCTTACTAAGAACTTTTAGTGCTCCTTAGGAGTACTCTTAGTGCTAAGATAAAATGTTTTGTGAATACGGCCCCAGGGGCCGTATTCACAAAACATTTTAAGGCTAAGAGTAGGTCCTAACGTGCTGATTTAGGAGTAACTCTCAAAAATAAGGGGCGTTTCACTCCTAATTTTAGGACTCCTAACTTTTTAAGATAAGTTTAATTCACAAAGCATTTTAGCGCTAAAACTAGCTCCTAAATCTATGAAAAGCTAAGAGTCCTCGAGAGGACTCCTAAGTCACTAAGAGTAATTCACAGACAACCATTTGATGGCATTTTGGAGAGATTTAATGATAGTGAGCTTAACAAAAGGTACCTTTAATAACTGTGAGGGTTTAATGATCTTAGTGAAGTTATATTTAGAAAGTATAGACACATTTATATGTATTATATTCATATATATATTTATTAAGTTCCTTTTCCTGCAGTTGCTTTGGGTTTACGATGCGCTGAAAGTTACTGTTGGTGTCACGTTTGGGTTTAATTTCGTACTAGAGTAGGCCTATAGCCTATGTGGCGCTTCGCAGCATCTCCTCCGTTCCACAGGTCCGCTGTCTGTATAGGTGCGCGTCTCGCCTTTTTCCTTCCGCATGCACTTTACGATTTCGCCGGCTGTTGTTTCCAAATTGTGAATTTCCTGGTTTGTCGCTGTCTGACTATTGCTGCATAGTCGCCGTTGAGAGAAATACAGTGAGAGTGCATGGCGTGCAGCTGTTCAATGAGGATATTTGTCCCGATTCAAATCATTGTAAAATGTAAAATGAATAGACCTATGTGGCGCTATTGTAGCCTATAGGTTAATAGTGAACGAATGTGTGGGAAACCCTGCAGTATCTTGGTTTCATGTTAAATCAGTGTCACTTGTCATTAATTGTATTAAAAACTCTTAACTTTAATACAGCGACACGATATGGATATCTCCCACAGTGTTTCTATCATAAATTCACTCTTAGCTCTCATTCCCTTTCAGCCAATCACTGTGGGCATAGAAGGTATGAACATGACGTCATCCATAGCAACAGGGTCAACCCCGCCCCCTCATTTTAGCTTAGTAGTCCCTCCCATTCCTTAGTAAAAGTTGGTCTTATCAGCTTTGTGAATAGGTTTTAAGAAATGACTCCTTACTAAGAACTTTTAGTGCTCCTTAGGAGTACTCTTAGCGCTAAGATAAAATGTTTTGTGAATACGGCCCCTGATTGTCGTGATCAGCTGGCTGCTGTGCGTTCCTCCTCTTCCCTCTGCCACTCCCACTCCTCCTGTCTGCCTCACACCTGGTCTGCATTACCAATCAACACACCTACATCTACTCCTGTTTCCCCTGCAACGATTGCCAGATCGTACTACTCTCTACAGTGGTAATTATACGTGCCTGGCTCTAGTGTAACTCGCTACCTTGCTCTCTAGCCTCCTGTTGTTTTGTGCTCATTCTAACTTGTGTTTCCTCTGCCTGCAGTTACCCGGACCTCGCTCTCCAGCTTACCCACCTGCTTCTCCACCCCGGCTTCCCCACTCACCACCTGCTTCCCCCACCTCGTTAAATAAACCTTTTTTTATTATATCCAACAACTGCCTCTGTCTGCTCTTGGGTCCAGTACCAAACCATAACACAGATAAATGATCGATCAAACGTAAAATCATCAGGAAATGATAAACACATCCCGATGGAGATTTCTATGGAGTGATTTTGCTTTAAACCGTACAGGGACGTAGCCTGGCCCCCGCCCGCCTACCTACTTCCGCTCAATTTTCATTTCACTTCAGTAGTCAGTCTGGGGCTGCGATATTCATGGGTTCCTTCTCCAGCCAGACTTTTGGCGGTCCAATCAGCGAACAGAGCGAGTGGCTGAGAACGATGACGTCGAAGTCGCGCGCCAGTTTCAGTTGAATGCTGCTTTCCTTTCTACTCGGAACTCGGAAATTTCCGACTTGGTAGTTCCGAGTTCCGACCTGTCTGTGCTCCTGTGCATCTGCTCGGGAAAGTATGGACGCCTACAACCTTTCTCATCCGTTGCCAGGTACTGGTAGATCCATAGACTACAATATGTAGTGAAGTCGGAAATTTCCGAGTTCCCAGTACAACTGAAACGCACCATCAGAAGCCGGCTCATGACATACGTCTCGACCAAACGTTATGCGATTGGTTGGCTGATGCAGAGTGGCACTAGAGCCACTAACTCATAGTACAGCCAATCGGACATGTTATTAGAGATTTTTGCTTTTGCCCAAGCTTTGTCTCTGGTAGGGCTTGAGATATCTCGGGGACCATGGGTTGAAACCATTTTTCATTCCAACATTCTTTATAAACTCCTTGAAGTTCATTGTGTTCATGCATAAAGAGGAAAACACCGTGTGTGTTGTTGTTCATTCATGAAGGGGTTAATGATTCAAAGATCCAACTTTATTAATCACATGTCAAATAAAGGATGTTGTATTGTAAAGACACAAAAACACTGTGTAATACCAAACATAAAGAGCAATAGAACGAGGATTTTTATTTTATTTCTGGATCTGCCTCAATTTGTTTACATTAAAAGCACATATGTGTGCCCAAATGTATTTGTTACATGGCAGTGTCCCTCAAATTAATACTTTAAGTGAGTTTCTTCATGTATTTGTACAATGCCATGAGTCTGGACTCTTGTGCCATCTGCTGAAAGAATGTGTTGTGTCCCAGCCTCCCTGCTAAACAGGACAGTGTTGAGACTTGGGTGGGTTTGGCAGAGGGACAGCTGCCTGGCTGCTCCTATCAAGCTCTTGACACTTGACACTCACTAAAATGGCTGCCTTGGTTTTGAATCAGGGATACAGAGTGATAACAGAGTAGGTATGACAAAGTCCTCCTCGTTGAGTATTTGGCTTTGTCCTCTCGCTGAGGAAAAGCCAACAATGCAGCAGTGGTGTGTTGGGCTCTTGACTGTCTGTTAGATCAGCTGAATTGAAAAGACACAAAGACACAGACCTCTCTATTTCCTGTTTGCCTTTATTCAGGAGCGACAGTCACACACATCAATCACAGACAGTGTCACACTTCTATCACCTTTCTAATTATAAACCTCAACCTGGACCCTCCAAGAATGGAAGTTTAGCCAGGCCCATCTGTGGCCTAAAATTAGCCCCACAACCAGCAAGGCAGAAAGGATCTCTGGCCACCTATATCTGTACACACAAACACACACACACACACACACACACACACACACACACACACACACACACACACACACACAAACCATACTGCACTTCTCACACAACTCACAGTTGCAGCAGAAGAATCACACACTCCTTGGAGGACCCTTCTTTCCCTGTGACATATTATGGCGTTTTCTAAGCATTTGACCTCTTTTCTCTCCTAATGTCTTTGGATTTTCCATCAGTGAGCGACTAGAAGAGGTGAGTGTTTGTTGTCAGTAAGTTCAAGTTGGTTGATTTTGACAAAACTATTTAACATAACTTCTACTGTGCAAATTGTGTGCCCCTACTGTATAGTGGATACACTTTAGGTCTAAGAGCAGGAAAGACCCTCCTGTATGGCTCTGACGCCATGTGAATCATAACTACTCTGCCTCTAGGCAGGGTTATTGACATGTGTCCTATATTTAGTAATTGTCAAGTAAGCAAACTGTATTGTCTCATGGTACTGCTGGGCAGTGGCATTTCCACGACATTGTGACTGGGGGGACCAAAGTGAGAAACAGAACTAGAGTGGGGTGGCCATCGCGAAGCAAACCTGAATGAATGGCCTGTGAAATGTATTATGACCAGTGTAAAGATGATTCATAATCATAATTGCCAACCTTGAAACTAACTAAATAGGGAGAATTCCAAAACCAATGCGGGGGTCTCCCCCACCCCCAGAAAAATTTGGGCTTTAAAAACTTTGTTTCCCGCATTCTGGTGAGTTTGAAATGATGAAAATAACAAACAAAAAAAGGTACATTGAAACGTAGAATCTATTTCTAATACTTTTATTTAATCTTATAGTTATTAGGGCCCGAGCACTGAATGGTGCGAAGCCCTATTGAAACCATTTTTTGGGGTTTTTGGCACTTTTCACCCCCTTCCCACCATGCAAATGTTTAAAAACTCTGCGAGAACATCAGACCTTCAAAAAAAAACATATCGTTGGTTTCAGGGCCAGGCCAAAAAAAGGAAATGCATGATCAAAAATTGGGCGAGATGTATGAAATTTTAGGAGAACATGTATTGGCCAGAGGCGCACATAAATGCAATTTTATGTTCTGGGCCAAACTCAACAAGAAGTCAGCCATTTCGGATTTAGTGCTTAAAATCGCCATTATACAACATTTCACATTTCGACAAAAGGCTCCAAGAGATTGTACACCAGTGACGTCAAACCACCTCTCAAATTCTCAACTTGCTTGCCCGATGTTAAATTGCAGAGGGATTTCAAATTTAGCCTTGTACCAGGGAGCCAATGGGGGTCAAAGTAGATGGAAACAACATAGAAAACGAACCTCATGAAACTTTAATCATCATCTCAGCCTGTGTTATACTTACCTGCACACAATTTGATACCCAAATGTATTTTTGCAGGCCCCACAAAAAAGCCTCTTCAAGCCCTGATGTTTAAAAATTAAAAACTCCTGGCAGAAACATATTTTGCAAAACGAAAATTATAGGGACAGTCCTATGACATGGAAGGATGCAGGATTCCAGAGTAAAGTGGATTTATAACAACTTTTTGTGCTAAAAAGAATTATAGGGTAAGTCCTCAGACATGGAAGATGATATACCCGAAAGCTTGTTTTATCCGGAACAACCGTCTTGCAGCACCGGCGCGTCATTCGCCAAAACACATCAAAAACGGACCTCATGAACCCTTTAATTGATCATAACTCAGGCTGTGCTACACTTATTTGCACACGTCGCCACCCACCGGTGACGGGAATTACTGTGCGGCATGCTCCATGGAGGAGACTGCGGCACGCTCTCACGCGGTCGCGCGGAGGACCGAGACCCAACCATAGCAATTCCTACCAGCATCCAATGAGGAAGTGACAAACATTACAGTACCTTCCGGTGGCCACTAAAGGGGTGGTACCAAAAGTGAGCAATTTTTTGTTGACCCACTTGTTAAACAGGCCGTTTTCACAATCTTATTAAACCTATTTACGGGCTGACCCACAAAACCATTCTAGTCTGTATGTTTCGGTCATATCTCCATGACAACAATGAGGGGGGTGAATTTTTTTCTAGCAGGCACGTTTTTATTCTTTTGTAGGTTCAAATGTATGAATAATTAGAGGCGCGATCTCTTGAGTGACAGCTATTCGCCCGTTGTCCCTCACTTCGCCTCGGAGGTATAAGTCAGCTAGATGGGCGTATCTCCCTCCCTCCGACGTCACATTGATGCCCTTTTTCGGCAAAAGGAGTGAGGCTCACAAGATAGCGACGAGCATAAGCCAGGAGAATTGGATGCAGTAGGACTAACTGAGGTCAGCCCGGATGCTACATCCATTTGATATACTATCTATGCACCTTGCAGCCGGTACTACTACCTATCAGAAAGTAAAAATAAATCAGAAAAAAAAATCTGTAGCATGCAGGTGAAAATCTGCTGCTGGGCGGTCCTGGTGAGACATGTCATTAATTTAGTAATTGCTTGTGTTAAAATAAAACTCAAACCTAACAAAAATATTCCCAGAAAAGTATACACAGTCAGCTGTGTATGGAGATCATTGTCATCTTCCTCTGCCATGGTTGCCATTGCAGATGGAGGAGCTGCGACTGGAGTAACATTATGGTGGTGGGCCGAGCTGTCAACATGAGTCTGATGGACATCTCTAAGATCTTCTCCCTGCTGCAGCCTAAAGATGAGGAGGACAGCGAGCAGTGTCAGGCCTTGAACAACGCAGTGAGCGAGGACAATGTGCCTGTGTTGGCTGAGCTGCTGTCCCAGGACACCTACAGGAGGTGTATCAACGCCCGCAGTGGCTGGGGCATCCCCGTCACCCCCCTACGCACTGCAGCCGCTCTGGGACACCTGAGGTGCTTGGAGCTGTTGGTGGAGCATGGAGCAGAGGTGAGACACACACAGCTCTCTGAGAGTAGGGGGAAGGTAAGACAGTGTCTGCTGGAGGCTGACATGGACAGAGCTATCTTCATAAATAACGAACATTTTATTAATTCCCCAAAAAGGTTACCTCAGTAATTGACCGGCAATGCTTTAGATTACAACTTGCAAGGTGTTGTGCAAATATTTTGTATATGCAGGCTCCCAGGGGAATATTTACTAGGGAGCTATATACTGTATTTACTATAGAGAAGTACAGGAAACAACGTGGTAACAAATTGGTGTTAAGGGGACTAAGATCTAAATGAGTCTGAAAGTGTAATAGCTACATATTGAATGATAACAAAGTACAAAGTATGTGTGGCAAAATGTAATAATAAACTTCAATATAATCAACTTTAATATACCCTGTAACTACACAACAATAAAGTTAAAAGGGACCATACACATGACATATACAACTATAAACTCTTTTATATTATAGCTATAAGGCACAGCCTTCATCCATGGCTAAGCTTGATGTTCTGTTTCCTGGCAACCACACAAGTGTAAAATACATTTTCTTTAAAAATAATTAAACTGTGTTAATGATAACTACTCCAATTTAAAAACATTTTACTTAGCAATTTCCTACTTAGCCTACTTAGAAAAACACTAACAGTATATGCATTTCTACATACATCCTAACCTTGTATCTTTTACCCTTGTACTCAGCCTATAGATACACAAAAAGTATTTAATTGATACACATTAAATAATTACACAGCAACTTGCGAGCTGGGATCTTAAGCAATTCAAATTATTTCTGCGTTATTTTGCAGTTTTAATTTATTTATTAAAGAGTAAGTAAATGAGTGTGAGATTTGTACATCATTTTCCACATAGGACGTTAAAGCTTCAATAATCTGTATATTAACATGAACAATGAATCAGATGGTTACATTTAATATAAAGGAGGTCACTGGTAGTGGTAGAGTGGACTACTAAATCATTGTGTAAATAAATAAATGCAAATTATGCTCAGTGTCTGTTCTAGATGTGTAGTCCTAAATGAGGAATTACATTCTTTATTCTACTATGTCCGTGTTGTGTTTACAGTTAAATCAATCTTTTAAGGATATGTAGTGTAACCAAACAATGAACAAGTTGTATCAATGAATCACAGGGAATGTGTACTGCTGTGTTTGTGGCTCCAGGTTGACAGCCTGGACGTGAAGGCCCAGACCCCTCTGTTCACTGCTGTGAGTGGGAAACACGTGGACTGTGTGGTGGCTCTGCTGAAAGCTGGAGCTGACCCTAACGGCAGTCAGTACAACAACTGTTCCCCTGTGCTGACTGCAGCCAGGGAGGGAGACATACGCACCCTGAGAGAGCTGCTGCTGTACGGGGCAGAGCTGGATGTCAAGCCTAAGGTCCCAGAGTGGGCCTCCAATGCCACGGCCTGCAGAGGACCTCTTTATATCTCAGCTGTGTACGGACACCTGGACTGTTTCAAACTGATGCTGCTCCATGGGGCCAACCCCAACTACAACTGCACGGATGAGAAGATGCTGGCCAGGATCAAGCAGCCCAAGACAGTGCTGGAGGTGTGTCTGCGCTATGGCTGCGGGGTGGAGTACATCCAGCTGCTCATTGACTTTGGGGCAGACGTCTTCCTGCCCACGCTGATCATTGACAAGACCACCAAGCAGAACCAAGCCCTGGACCTGCTGCTCCAAGAGAGAGGTGAGACACTGATTCTAAGTTGCTTCAGTAAGCGCTGAAGTGTGGAATATGTTTAACAAATGCTGATGTGTCTCCATTTGTCTGTTCCTGCTTCAGTCTGTCCCAAGACACTGATGTCACAGACTCGGCTAGTGTTTCGGAGACACCTCCCCTTAGCCAATAAGGAGCTTGCCATCGACAGTTTGGACATTCCTCTCATTCTGAGGAACTACTTGAAGCACCACACCTTGGAACTCACGTGATGCTCATGTTGGCGTCAGAAGATGTGACCAGTGACGTTTTAAAAACTGAATTCTGATACCAGATAATGGACTATCAGACAAGTCATCCGTACGTGTCACATTAGTGCTGTTAATTCTTTTTTAAATTATTTATACATGAAGATTGGAGTTTTCATTTAGCCATAGATATTTATTAAAAAAACTTATGTTTAAATAGATCATTACAAAGCATAATCAAGTGCCTTCGTCCAACACAGAAAGTAGATCATCCTTAAGGTGTCCATGTTGGAAAATCTGCCATGTCCTAGGGACGTGCAACACCATGTTTAACCACTAGAGACCACAGTTTTACTGCTGTTTCTTGTGATCCCGATTTTAGACTTTATTGTTGGCAACTCATTTTTTCGAACACACAATCCAATACTAGTCTCACTCTAGTTATTAAGAATTCAAGACTCAACTGGGGAAACACAAACAAACACACACCAGGGTGTTTTAGATTGTACATGAAACAACAGCCTTGCATCTCTTCACTTGGAAACATTAGGAACAGAGTGATCAGTCTACACTTGGGAACTACCAACTGGGAGAACATATCTGCATGAGTCTCCTCACTTATAGATTAAAGCATAGTTATTTGAAGGCTAAACCTTGTGGTTTGGAAGTTTGTTAAAAACACTTTTCTGATGTTGTGTGCCCTTAATCCCACCTTCCATGTACACCCATTGTCAATGTGTCAGCTGTTGGGAATGGGGCCTACACAAAGGAAATGATGTCACCAAACAGGAAACTCAGCACAATGCTCGCACTCACACACAGACACGCAGTTCTGTAGAGGTTTTATTTTCAACAAAAGTACAGCTATATCAGGTATGGATTTATTTTTTACAGCAAAGTACAACATATTCCCAGTGCTTCTGATTACATCAAAACATATAATGTACATACAGTTGACATCTCCACTCTCCCATTCACAGTTTCTGGATTGAATAGGCATTATTTTAAAGATGTTTCCGTTTCTACAACAAATAATCAAACTTAAAAGGCCAGCAAGAAAGAATAATGACAAATGTTTGCATATGGTGACAAAGGATATGGATACTGTGACTAGATTGTTCTATGATAGGCAAAAATCCAGACCTCAAAAGTAGATAGATGGTTATATACAATGAACAGATTCCAAAGGTGGGATGTCCGTCTTCTATTAACCCTGTTGTCATGGAACAGCACATCCATATGGCTCAGTGAAGACTCTCTTGTACCCTGACTACTCTGAAACTAAACAGGACTGAGCCAGCAAACTGCCAGGAGTTCCTTCCCAAGATGTATGCTAAATGAGTGAATGTTGTCGGTGGCTTATGTTCACCCTGGACTGAAAACAGGAATGAAATCAATGTGAGCAACCTCTGATGCATCTAGCTGACAGTCTGCTAACTTGGCTGTCATGGTTTGTGACCGGAAAGAGAGAGGGAGAGAAATATTAAACTGAACAGAAGGCTGTCATCTTAGCCGTCAGGACAAGGTCAAAAAGAATGATAATTATATTAGAAAATTAAAAACAATATATACAGTATATCATTTGAACAATGTGACCAAAATGGTACTTTAATACTGCGTTCAATAAATACAAGTGAGGAATCATAATATACTGTCAAGTCTTCACTTCAAAATAATAATTTCTTAAGTTGGAACAAGCGTGTGATGTGATTTGCAATAAAGTACTGTGTGTGTGTGTCTGTGTGTCTTCAGGATAATGTTTATTTTTAGCTCATCCCGAGAGGGTTCACATTTATTCGGCTCTCCTGCATGACTATAAATCTATACACAAACACCCATGATCAGTGATAACTCCTATTTGGTTCTCTGTTGTCATAGAAAATTATACCCGTTTTCGCCTAAGCAGTTAATGGTGCTCCAAAATATAACCATCAGTTTTTTGGACCATGAGTCAATCGGAAAGGAAAAAGTACCCTTTATATCTGGGCAAAGAGAGCATCAGTGACTTTCATTCCCCCTGTCTAAAGTACAGTCTTTGATCCAGCGTGACGACGTATGCTCCACTCTACTTTGAAAATAAATAAAAACAAAACAGAAGCATCAACCTGTAACGTATAGCGAGCAGGAGACAGGTGGACAGAGAAAAGAACTCCCTTATGTGAGATGGCATGGATTCACAAATGAATGGTGCAGCATTTTTGTCTGTGTGTGTGTGTGTGTGTGGGGAGGGGGGGGACAAATCCCATTGGAAGTTAAATGAAACTAAACAATCTGTTAAGAGTTGTCCTAAGTCTCATGCAAAATATCGGATGCCACAAGCATGCATTTACCTGGTACAGAGGTCTACCGCACGCAAGAACTGGAACAAAATTCGTCTCCAACGCAAAATACCAATATCCAAATATATGATCTGTTATTTTTACATTATTTACAGTGTGTAGCTGATAAAGGTAAAATAGATGATTATTATTTTCATTTATAACTCACTGGTAATAATATTCTTTAAAATGTGCAACCTAACTTGACTAATGAAGTTTTCTACTATAGCCTATATTTCTATCACACGATTCTTTCAGCGCGTTAAATCCATAATATTAAAGGAATTCTATGTAGTTTTCTAAAAGTCTGAAATTAGATTTTCATTTGTGCAATACAATGACATACATGACTACATAAGTGTGATATAATATAATATAATATGGGGTTAGAATTGTTTCAGTCGACAGCACAGTATCTACTCATATGGATAAAAGGCCTGGCCACCAGTATTCTGTCCAAGTGGATCTCACATACTGGGGAATGAGGAATTCCCAGTGTGTCTGTGTGAGAGAAGGAGAGATAGAGAGATGCACGTCCCACACTGAAGGGAAAATACATGACTAATTCAAATCTGCCTGTGAAACTGAATAGATAATCACTAGTGGAATGCTGGAAGGCACTGTTAGATAGCATCTCTCTTCTCCGCAGCAGAACGGGCCAGCAAGTGCGTATGATTATGTGTGTATGTGCCTGCATGCTTGTGTCTGTGTGTTGGTACTGGTGGTGGTGTGGAGAAAGGGGAATGCGGGGTGGGGAGTAGGGGAGTAGGGGAGGGGCGTAGCACGGGACCTGAGGTTATCATGGCCTGGGTAAACCATATCTTTTTGCTTTGCAGGATCAGGGAGTTATCTTCCAAAACTATCTCACTGGGAGCCATCTCCACAGACACCAGCAGCCAACTCACCCGCTCCTCAACTCTCTTTACTGAAACAAAACAGAAATCACACAACATACAAAGCAATTCTAAGGTCTTTTTTTTCTCCAATAGTTTATAACGCCTGTAAAAAGGCAAACAAATGACATAGAACGATATACAAGTGTTTCATATCACTTTGGAGTGAAGATATCTAATGATATATCACATTGCACAGGTTGTCCTACTGTATATGTACTCCCTTCAGGTTCAATCAATCAACACAAAACTGTACTTCCGTGTCAAAACATGATCACAAACTGTGGGAAAATGTGTCACTTGCCTTCTACCTGTGGAAAAGAATACACCTTTGTGATGTGTTTAAATGGGTGGTTTCTCCTCAGCAGGGACATAGTTGACTAAACCAATGACTGAGATTAGGCCACAGTCTTCTGTAAATCACTTAACGGTGCCAGCTGACTGCCAGAACACAGATGAGGGCACGTGATGGGGAGTAATGCCCAGTTTTGAAGCTCTTTAGAGAGGCATGAATGGGTCAGAGGAAACCTGCATGCTACACATTCTATTCAATCGTTCTGCCTCCCTATGGTATTCCCTCTGCAAGACATGTTCTTTCACCTCTAACTCACGACGTACGTATCTGGTTGTCCTGTTCATTTATAACATCTGTGATTTTGTTTTCACCATCATATAGTTTCCCCCGCGTACTGGTAACGGTCCTTTCCTAATTACTCACACTGCGGCATCCCATGTTTGCATTGCAAGTTCAAAGCTACTCCTTAGACTGGATATGTGCTGTGCTTTCTGCAATTGAGCAATACAAAATGATGAAGTCAACTGAAGTTTTTTTTCTCTTTTTCTTTTGAACATACACTGTGAAAAAGAGAGACATAACTTGACCTTGGCTGATGCATGGACTTGACTTTTTAGCTGTGAGTGAGTTTTGGCGAGGTAGGCTGTGCTCTGTCCACAGCAGCTGCCAGCACAGTGCTACAGGTGGAGAGAGGGGGGCCATCTCCTGCTCACATCTGAGTGGCAAAGCTCTCAGTCCAAAGCATGCCACAGCCCCTCTGTGTGATGGCTGATAAATACCCTGTCAAAAGTGCTTGGTGAACGGAGGTGAATATCGATGTATCTGACTATTGATTGGTTCCCTGACCTGTGGTAAGATGGCCAATGGCAGGCTGCCAATAGAATGAAGCTGAGAGCCACTAACTCACACAGGCTGAGCAGGTGAGGAGGACAGAGCGAGAGAGTGGAACACTGTGAACGCAGACTGGGTGAAGAGAGGGGTACTATAGGCAAACAGCTAGAGAGAAGAACATGTAACAGAGAGAGAGAGAGAGAGAGAGAGTGTGTGTGTGTGTGTGTGTGGGGGGGGGGGGGCAGACGCAGACGCAGACATCAGTAGAGCAGAGCTGCCCTGAGCACTGTGTGATTGGATGTAACTGCTGATGATGCTGACAGTGGAGCTGCTCAGGTCCGGCAGCCCAGTCATATTCCAGCTCACGTTAAGAAGAACGCAGCAGGCACTCTCACATAGCAGCACAGCGTTTGGACACAATCAGACTTCTAGGAATGCCCTGGCTTGGCCTGGTGTCTCCGTCCGGATGAAGCGTTTAGTGATGAAATAACAGAACAATCTCAATAACTCTAGGAACATTCAAATGGTGTGAATATGCAGAATCCAAGGGAAAGAGTTCACGACAGTCGACCCAGCTGGAGCAGCATGATAACTAAGAACGCTTTACTAACATACTGTATGAACTGTAAAGTTGAACTTTTTCTCAATTTCTCAAGTCTTCAGTCCTCTTGCTGCTTCCAGTCCCACTCAATATTAACATTGGTCCTTTAACTTCAAAGTATCTGTGTGTGTGTGTGTGTGTGTGTGTGTGTGTGTGTGTGTGTTTCGTATTTTTCTTCGTCATGGGACATGATCCTCCAGAGTTTAGTGCTTCTAAGAAAAATAGCTGGTCCTTCAGAAGAGTCTGTGTGTCTCTATTTCTTAAATGGAGCTAATCTACTAAAATTCTGCCAGAAAGGAGCCTGGCCTCTTTTGGATTGACTGAATTCAAAAACCTCTCCTTGTGCCATGTCCTCCGATCCCTCATACTGCCCTGCGCTGAGGGGGTCCTGGGGGGGCGGGTATGAGGGGGGCGTGCACCTGTTTACACCTAGGGAGGAAGGTGCAAAGAGAGCAGGAAGGGGGAGGGGGGGTGGGGACGGAGCGAGAAGCAACAGAGAGAGGGAGGTGCATAGCAAACAGGAAACACTGTCAGTAATGTATCTAAAGACAGACACAACAACACAACACAAAGGCATGCTTCCAACAGGCACACAGACAGACACAATGAGCCTAGCTGTTAGCATTCCTGCACATTAAACCTGAGACATGACACGGCATGATCATAGAATGACAGCTGAATCTGGAGGACAGTGAAATTCAGCTCTAGCGATGACACAAGAGAAACTAAAAGTGCTATTCAACCAAACTGTAGCAGGCAAACAAGAGAAGCAACAGAGTACATCTGCTGCAATGAGACCAGGCATTTGGACAGGGGACATTGTTCTGCCATGTTGGTTGATAAAGCACATTTGTTTGAATAGCACCATTGACACTTGAGAACACAAGACTGGCAAAAATAGAGCCAACAGAAAGCTGTTAATATGCATTTATCTACGTTCTACAATGTTGTTTAGCTACAGTCTACAAGCATCACAACTATGCTAGTGCACTTAAAAATTAGATACAATCAAAATTTGGAGATGAAATATTCAAAAGTTGCCATGGCATCTTAGAAGAAATGCAAACATGAGAAACAGGGTTTTTTGTTTAACGCTGGTATTTTGCCAAACACTGTTCTAGCAGTTAGCAGGGTTTTGGATCTCTTTGTGTTAGTGGGCCCTGTTTGTCTTGGATGGTCAAGATAATGCTTGTAAACAGATTGGACTGTGGACTGCATGCTAACGGTAATCACAACGCCTCCCAATGCTGCTTAGCAGTTGCCATGGCATCTTATTGTGCTAGCTCTAAGGAGAACTCTAGTGCATATACCTTTATCATTCTCAAACCATGTCCATACAACATGGCCCTCTTTCTCAAGATGAAATCTATAAATGAATCTGAAATTCAAGAGAGTACTTCACCTTGTGCCAGCCATGTACACATACAGCACTTAGAAACACACAACATTTACTTCTGACAAACATCAACAGGGATCCTAACGTCAAAGAGAACATTCCAGCATTGGTCATTTGTTAATTAATACCTCAATGGATGGTCATGCTTCTAGGGAAACTGGCCATAGCAAGAACATCAGTAATGGTAAATGTACAAACATCTAGCCTAGCAATAAAACAGCTAAATCTTAAAGGATGATGCCAACAGATAAGACATGTGGGTCCTCCACTGATCCTGGGTCAGGAGCATTCATCTTCAATTACTTGCTAGACATGTTTTACTCTTACTGAGATAGCTGGTAACGTTTGGAGCAAACAGTATTGATATTGACATTTTCTGGCTTTAAAGTAGCTACGAGGAACTAATCAATATTTTTGATTAGGCTCTATATAAAGTATATAAATATATTTATTCCTCTGGTGATAATACTGTTACAGCAAACAAGACCATCAGTGCAAAACAATCTATTTTTATATTGTTTAATATACATATAATTCAGCAATAAAAATGAGAAGTACGCCCTAAAAGGTCATTATTGTGTTAAGGGTGTAAGGGTGTAAATGGCAGTGTTAAACAACAACAACCCTAACTCAGTAAAAGGAAAAATGCAAACATTTGTCTTAGGTATTATTATTTTCTCAAGACAAGCTTGACACAGGACCCACATGTCATTAACACTGGTATCTCCCTTTAAATACTGAAATACTTCATGCAAACAGCCCTCTGTCTTTTCATTGATGCTTAACAGCTGCTATATAACTCATATCAATTCATCCTGCTGTTATGGTCTGACAGATATTCAGCTCAAAGGAAAAATATTGAAAGTATATACGTATAGCAAGATGACCTGACGCCACTTGGCTTTTTCTAGCTTGCGGAGTACACAGATAGTTTAGTACCATTCATAAACAAAGTAGGCATTTTATAAAAAACAAATAAATTAAAAAAGAGTTGTAGAAAGTGGAAACAAAGAGAGCAGGTTAAGGGAGGAGTAAACAGCGATGAGAAGACAGAGCACAGCAGTGAGGAAGAGAAAAGGGAAATCACCTGATATCTTCTTGTTGCCTCACCTTTCTGTTTGGTCACCTTTCTCACTGTCATGGCTGCCTGTCTCTTCTGGTACTCAGAGATCTCAAACCCTAGACAACAAACAATAAAGAATATTCTATCTTTTGACAAATGTTCTACACCAGGGCTGTATTGCATTTGAAAACAATGTGATATGCTTCAAGATGCTGTCCCTTTATACTAATTAAAGGAGCTATGAAGCATTGTTTAGGTTAAGCATTTCACAGTATAGTACAAAACCTACCTAAATGATACGGAGGCGTACATGTTTGACAACATTTTGAGAATGAGCTGCCAGTTAGAGCTAAGGGCTGACTCAGTCAAGCTCACTTTATAACAACTAGAGCTGTGATGTTACACACACACTACACAGGGAATTGATGCTTTTGTGTTAAAACGTTTCCCTTGCAGCAAATACTAAATCCTAAACGCTCCATAGCCCATTGAGGCTAAGGCTAACGCAGCAGGGAGGTGCAGAGTACTGTGTGACTAACCGATCTTCTCATCCTCCTGGACCATCTTCCTCTCCTCGTGAAAGGCCCTCAGCCAGCGCAGCTTCTCCTCAGGCTTCTTGGCCAGGAAGATGTGGAGTTCCTCACTGTCTTTGTTGCACAGTTTGAAGGCGTTCTTCACACTGACGTTAAAGTCATCGTCACGCCCATCCACGGCATCCCGCACCTCATAGCGGTCCATGTCGATGCGGCCCTTATAGTACAGGATGTCCCGGCGAATCAGGTCCTGGGGAACAGCAGGGGAGGAGCTCTGTTAATACTTAAACTTTTTTCATCAGATTTAACTTAACACTTTACTGAGCACATTTCTTATTCAAGTTCATGTATGTGTGTGTGTGTGTGTGTGTGTGTGTGTGTGTGTGTGTGTGTGTGTGTGTGTGTGTGTGTGTGTTTGTGTCTGAGTGTGTGTGTGTGTGTGTCCAATTATAGAGGTGTCCAGGGTTCGAGGTACAATCTGAGCTTTGTGGGGGTCTCTAAAATGTTAGGGTCAGAGAAAAATAATAAGTAGCCTAACAGATGCGCTATCCGAGAAAGAGAGGGGGAATGAGAGAGAGAGATCACTGTTCATGATTACGTGTTCCGTACACATACACATACACACACCCACACACAGACACACAGACACACACACACACACACACACACCAGAGTCGGCGTCAACAAATCTCTGGGGTTTCCCCACCCAGAACATATTAAGCTTCTAAGCGGTGGTTTTCCGCATTCTGGCGACAGTAAAATTTTGAAAATAACACAAAATATTAAGCCTAAGTTTTACACATCATCGTAAACGTTTACCTTTTAAACTGTTCCAACATTCAAGAAAAACAAACAGAGAAAATGCAAATCATACAGTCTTTGGCCGCTTTGTGACAGCTACCAAAAACTTTAAGGTGGGCCGTTTTCTTTAATGTTACTCAGTGCATGAGTTGAAGTTCTGAATCATTCAAGCCACCTTAAATATTAAAATGATAATCGTTGTGTTGTTTAATCGTCTCTCTAGCGTGACATACACCTTAATGATATTATTAATTCTTTATATATTTTCTTTTACTTTTTCTCAGGAACAATGCAATATTTTGGATTAAAATAATGGATGTTCATCATGTTTTTGATCCCCAAAAGATGGATGAAAGTAGTGCCTTCATAGGAGGTCAGGCAGCCCCTTATGGGGTTGGCTCCCATGTAACTCGAACCGTGGAGGTGGCCTTCCCTTGGTGTCCCCAGAGTTTGTCTCTTACCCAAATATCTTTCTCACATTTGTGGAAAATTCCAAATGTTCCAGCTCTGCTTGACACTCGATACAATGACATGTAAAAAGCACTATTTTAACAATGGCAAGTACACTAACTACATAGTTGAAACTAGTGCACTAGTGGTGAAATACAACCACAAAATCTGCCAAAAAGTCCATCTTTGCAAAGGATATAATGGTCAGTTTTCAATGACAGTATGTGTCAAGCAGGTGCTCATTCTAATTTAAACAACTCCTGATCACTAATGGAATAATCCTTTCGTCTATAAAATGTCCATCCCAGTCTTGGAGCGCAACCAACTGCCCAAAACAGTGGATGCTGTATACATTGTCACAGGGCAGAAACTGAAAAAAATAACACGTGTCTAAAAAAATTCAGAAAATATAGTAAAATGCATGTTTCAGCAACAAAAATGAATGCTTTGTCCAACCAATATCTAAAGATATTCAGTTTACTGCCGAAAAAGACAATGAAAAGAATAGTCCGGTTCCTTATGTTATTTTGTTGGAGTTTTTGGGGATTAGGTAAACCATACATTTTTGAAATTGTTGAAGAATAACAAATCAGAAAATGCATGATTCCAGTTTCAGATAAGCCAATATGGTGGCCATTTTGGATTAAAAAAAAATGGCGACCTTCAAACCTCCTTGATTACCTAGAATCAAGATTCCAGTAGACAAATCTACGTTTTCGGGGGCATGGAATCTAATGGTGTTAATAAAAATATATATATAGATGGTCAATAATACATTTTCTGGGTGGCTATCTTACATGTTCCATACACAAAGCAGAATTTATTTTGCATTTTGCCGAGCTGAGCAGAGCTTTTCTGACATTCCTGTGGCTGTTGGGGACATTAAAGCCAAGTGGTCAATGTTTAAAGCTCCCATTGCTGAAGCTACGGTGGGGAGCTGTGGTCTCAAGGTCTTAGGTGCCTCAAGGGGCGGTAACCCTTGAACACTGTGGTGGGCACTAGTGGGCAGGGAAGCAGTCCGACTGAAGAGGGAATCCCCAAAGGGCCCCAAATCGTTTTTTCCTCCCAAATGTTACCATTAAGATGTCTGGCATACATACAATATATGGTTATTTGTAATATACCTTACATACGGAAATATATTCACCTTGAGTGAAGATATCCACTTAGCTCAGGTTCCTATGTCCCTTAGATGTCAGGATAAGGAGATTAGCGTATAATCTTCTGTCATGCACATTAAAAGATAGTGACCTAAATGTGTGCCATTGATTACATTTAACAATTTCTAGTTAGCATCATTGGATTCCCTACCCATCAAAATGCATGTTTATCCACTGGAATCATGATTTTAGGTAATCTAGGAGGCAAGATATTAAGAAACTAGTGTTTGAAGGTCGCCATTTTTGAAAAAGGCAAGTTGGACACCATTATGGAATCTGTTCAAATAAAATCATGCATTTGTTTTTTAATGAAGTTTTCAAAAGTATATAGTTTTCCAAATCCCCCAAAAATTCCTTGTGAACTGGACTAGAAGCAGATTCTCCCATTAAAGAAGCTTCAATCTAACATGTGCTGGGCGAGCTTGGAGTTCTACGCCAAGTTGGTCCTGGGAAGCCTGCGACTTCACCTGGAAGAGCACCGGTGAGGAATCAGGACAAGTGGTTCGATAGGACGCGGAAATGGGGCAAGCGAGGAGGAGCTGACCCTAGGCTAACAGCTAGTCCACACAAGCCGGCAGTGCCTACTCTCATGCTGGAAAACGTTCACTCGCTCGACTACAAGTTGGACTACATCAGACTGTGGAGAGCTTCCCAACGCAGAGTGAGGGACTGCTGTGTGTCTATCTTCACAGAGACCTGGCACAACCACAACATCACGGACGCCGCTATTCAGCTGGATGGGCTAACGCTACACAGAGGGGACAGAGTAGCTTCGCTAGCCGGCAAAGTAAGGGGTGGCGGCCTGGCTGTGTACATCAGCAAATAGTGGTACCAGGATACAGCGATGGTTTCTACTCACTGCTCGCCACACGCCGAGCTGATGACTGTAAAATGCCGACCTTTCTACATGCCAAGGGAGCTGACAGCAGTCATCATAAAAGCTGTGTATGTGCCTCCAAGCGCTAACGTGAAGATGGCTATGACAGAGCTCTATAACAAAATCATCGAGCAGCAGATGGTCAATCCGGATGCTTTTTTCATTACAGCCGGGGACTTCGATCAGGCAAGTCTTAAATCAGGCAAGTCTTAAAATCAGTAAAATTCTACCAGCACGTTAACATTGCAACTAGGGGGATGAACACACTAGACCTGGTGTATACTAACATCAAAGACTCATACAGGGCAGCCCCTCTACCACATGTTGGCAACTCTGACCACAGCGCTGCTCACACCAGCATACAGACCCAGGGTAAAGCGCATTGGCGGTTCTACATCAAATTACTCCCCGGGCGACACACCCTCCAAGCGCCCCTATTTTCGAGTATTGGGTCGGCAACCTTTTTGACACGGAGTGCCAGTTTGAATAATCTTCTTAGTGAGTAATAATCAACAATGAGTTACATTTTAAGTTTAATTAGGCTATGACACAGTGATAAAATGTCTATCACGGTATGTTTTATGTTTTGGATGTTGACTGTATTATATCATGGTAGGCCTATACATGTATTGTTTAGCCTTAATATTGAAGCTTCCTTCGGTTTCTTGAAAGGGGCTATATTTTACCAGGATATTATTAATATGATTGGAACGAGTAGCCTTGCCTATCTACAGTTTTTACATTGTATGTAGGCCTAAATACATATATTAAGTTGATAATATAATAAGTTAATGCTATATTTTCCAACAAAGACATGGGAGAGTTTCATGCAATCTTAACACTAAAGATCTTCTGAAATGAACAGACTAATAAAGAATAAACTTCAGCTGCTATTTCGGCCAGCTTCTCTTGTAAATGAGATTTTTCTTTATGTCAATCGGACTTCCTTGCAAAATAAAGGTTAAAAAAGAAGACGAAAATGATATTGAGTGATTGCCTTAGTACAGGTCCATCTCTTACTATGCTTATAGCAGCAGTAAATGTTACCTGGGGAGTGACACCTTGGTAGTTCTGGGACGTGTTGGTTTTCAGGCCGATTACTTTATTGAATCCCTAAAAACTAAACTGGCGAGGGTGGCGGCGGGCACACAGCCTCTGTGCAGTGCACGTGTAATGGAGACCAGTTGTAACTGTGATATCGTGCAGGTTATGGTTATGGTCTGATAGCAACAGCTCCGGTTAGGATGAAGACTCGGTAGGCAACTTGTGGGATTCTCCTCACGGTACTTTTATTACACATTGACCATATCAAGCCAGGTCTCTACGGCACTATATCTATTAAGCATACATGCGTTCAGGAACATAGTCCCAGATTCCTGCCTACACCAACTCCTTACAAAATAAAGAATATAAAAGGGAGACTTCACTCGTAGACTGCATAGTTACTTTTAGCAGAGCGAAGAAGCACATTCGTTCGTCTTCATGTTCAACATTAGATTCCACAACAAACAAAGGCCACATAGTGGCGCTACAGTTATAAAACTGACTAGTACATATTCCCCCTGTTTATAATACGGCTGTCCTCAGCCTTACACAGCAGAGGAAGCAACCTAACTAAACTTAACGTTTCGTAATACATTACTACTCCGTAGATAGATAGCCATTACAAACCCAGGGCAAGAAATAATGCTCAGCGTACTGATATACAAGCGGACAGAAAACAAAAGGAGGCGACACCTAGTGGCGCTACATGTTATAAAACACACGGGACCTTCACAGCAAGCAGCCTCGTCCCTGCTTGCTGTGAAGGTCCCGTGTGTAATGGTCAGTTTTTTCTAAGTTTCCTTTTCACGTCGTAACGGGAAGTCTTGTAAAAGAAAACATTAATTTAACTGTTGTTTGTTTTCTTATATGAGAGACTGACCATTTTTTACTATTTATTTATTACTGCCTTTTATTGGCGCTAGTGAGAAACAGCATTTTGTTTCATTTCTGTATGTAAGTACAGCTGAGAGATGACAACAGAAGTAAATCCTGAATCTTCCAAATAGTTGCCGGTTCATTAATCTGACAATCCACTTATTGTTGCAGCTCCACACACAGCACTTATTAAACCACAGGTAACCTCAGCATATGTTACTTTCATAATTTACACATAAAAACATCTTCAGCGTGACCATTGCCTCGGCTATAAAGTCCAAGAATGTAAAGAGATCAAAGAAGAGCAGGCATCTTTTATAAAGTGTGAGACATATCTGCTTCTGCCTACTGATAAGGAAGCGATAAGGCTACATATACGGTAACATATACCATAGAAAGCCTGAGGGCTGCCATTGCACATGTAGTAGGGAGGCTGTGAGTACATAGCTGTGATGACGCAGATATGCAGCTCCTGTGTGTGACTGTCTGTGTGCATGTATTGTAGAGTGTAGTGGAGCGTGAACATGCGTCTACAGGAGAGCACAGCCTTGGTGCATTAAAGTCTAAACAGCTTCACTTTGTGAAAGGAGCTGAGGATTTAAAGGCATGGTGTCTCTCCTGCCATGTTCTGTAAAGCCACGTTTCCACCAAAACTAGCAGGAACTTGACCATGAACCTTTAGTTCCTGGGCGTAGCTGTGTGTGTTTCCACCGGGGTCTGAGGTCCCGGGGAGGTTATGCATATCAGGCCGATGACGTATGGAGAAGTAACAGTATCTGCACTGCACGTCATTGTATAACAGGCTACATTTGAATCATTTTGAGTTTCAACAGAATCAGTGAATCAGAAACAACAGATTATTTCTCTATCTATTTTAGCAGAGAGACTCGATCGTCTGGTGAAGAAAAGGAAAAAGAGGAACCTGGTGAGATGAATAGTGGCGCTACCCTAGTCCCTGTGGTGGAAACACGAGCAGTTCCTGCAAAGATTCCTAGTTCCAGGAACTAGTTCCTGCGGTGGAAACGCGGCTTAATTTATGTACGACCACTGAGTACGTTTGAAGAAGTCACAATGTAGTCAAGCCACTTTGTCACCAGCTACATGAAACAAAACTTATAAGACCACAGTACATTTGAGTCTATACTTTTGTTTTAAGCCATCATAAATAAAGAGAAAGAGAGAGAGACAGAGAGAGACAGAGAGAGAGAGAAAGAGAGAGAGAGCTTACCTTCTTACAGAGGACCAGCTGGTGATCAAAGAGGAAGAAGACTCGCTGCTGGCTGCGTCCATACGGCTGATAGATCCATGACAACTCCCCAGTGTAGATGAGCTCTGAGCTCCTGTCCAGGATATCATCCCCCTAGACACACACACGAACACAGATACACACACACACACACACACAGTTAATAAATGAATGCTTAATGCTAAAACACCAAGCTTGAGTAAATATACGCAACAATAAAGTTGTATGTGTATGTCATTGGGATGGTATCAGGTGTTTATCCGCTTTCACTTGAAGTATTTTTTTGCAGAGACAGTTGTACCAACAGGTACCGCAGGAACTAGTTCCTGGAACTAGTTCCTGGAACTAGTAGGCTTTGCAGGAACTATGCGTGTTTCCACCGCAGGAACTAGGGTCTAAACTCTAGTTCCCAGAACTATGATTACCCCAGAAAAAGATCCTGCTCAGGGGGTGGGACTATGCAAAGGTTCAGGAACCTTTGGGGCGGGGCTACAATGCTAAAGAGTTGCCTGCTCGCAGTTTTTCACCTGCGATGTTCAAATCTCCGCTTAGCGAGCGTCTCATTTCCTGGTTTGAATTTAATCCATTTGGGATCGTTTGTGATGTAATAAAAAGCTAACGGCAACAGCACAACATGAGCGTCCTCCGTATTTCGTAAGATTATAGCAGCCGTTTGTACAGTCTATGGAGCAGCCGCACAGCGCGCTCACACACACTTCAGCTCTATAGTCTCGCTTTTTATTTTTCTTCTTTTTTTTACTATTTTTACTTTGTCAGATGGCTGCTGTTCTCCTCTATAGTAAACAGAGAAATAATCTGTCTGCTGCCCGTGTTAACAGACCAGAGCAGCCACACAGCGCACCTCGCCAGCCCCACTATTCATCTCACCAGTCTCCTCTTTTTCTTCTTTTCACCAGACGATCGCGTGTCTCTGCTAAAATAAATGGAGAAATAATCTGTTGATTCTGATTCTAAACTCAACATTTATCTAATGTAGTCTGTTATAAAATGACGTGCAGTGCGGATCCTTTACTGCTTCTCCACACGTCATCGGCCTGATATGCATAACCTCCCCTGGACTTCAGACCCTGGTGGAAACACACACAGCCACACGGCCCAGGAACTAAAGGTTCATGGTCAAGGAGTTCCTGGAACTCAGAGTTCCTGGTAGTTTTGGTGGAAACGCGGCTATGGCTGTTTACCCGGCGGGGTAAGTCTTACAATAATTTATATCAAGTTGCATTTTGGGAAATGTAGGATCTAGCACTTTTGGAGCTTGAACCATAGACGTGACTTTAATTCTGGCTATATCATGCATCTTACTTATTTGATTTTGACCGTCAAATATTTTTTGTGTCTTCCAATTCTGTGAAGGTGCGATCCTAAAACGCTGAATTATACCTTCAAACAATGCTGAAAAGACAATCTTATTATCCATATCAGTCATCTAATGCAGGGTTATTTGTTTAGGTCCGAAAGTGACAATTAACAAGATTTTTGGTTCCTTGAAAAAATAATAATACGATTTAAGTGACTTAATAAATAAATACAAACTTATGTTTTTATAAAGTAAACTCATGGTTGTGTGAAACTCTACATTTGGTGATAGATATTCAAAATTTGTGACTTATCAGATGGACTAAACACACCAGATTTTGTCAGTAAAACAACATGAGTGGGCATCGGCTGCTTAGTAATGACTCAACTGTCCACGCATACACATACCTCCCAGTCTAAAACAGAAGCTTGCCACTGGGCAATCTTGTCGATGTTTTCCAGCCTCCTCTTCCTCTCGTTTATCTGCTGAGTGACGTTCCTCATTACTGCCAGTGCTGCTGCCACGTATCGATAGTCACTACGGACACAGAGCAAACACACTTACTCCTGGGCTGTTGGTGGGAAAAGTTATAGCTTTGGACATTTGCCACTCTTTAAACAAGATATTTAAGTGAGTGGTAAAGAGTAGCCTATTAAAGGACTGGGGTTATAAATAAACAAACAACAGTTAGTCTGCTGGAACAGAGTCAGAATAACATACTGCGATTTTATTCTAATCACTTGCTCTATCCACGATTAACTCTGACTACCATCTATGCTAACTGAGCTGGATTTACCTCTCTGGCTTAAATGTGATATGGATCTAATCCTCACTTTGAAAGATGTGGGCTGTGTCTCATTTAAGGGGCCGCAGCCTACGAAGGCTGCATTTGAAGACCGATTGCGTCATAGCGGCGCGCAAAGGCTTGTTCCATTTGGAAGGCTCCTTCATATGCGGCCGAGAAATGCAGCCTTAGTTTTACGGTTTTGAAGGGTCCAACAGATGTATCCTTAGCGGCCCAACATATCTCAAAATTCATTGCGTTTTTTTCAGAGATGGCATAAAATAAACAAAACAGCAACGTGTGGCTCCATCTTCTTAACTTTTATCTTCCTTTCTTTTTTCTTGTCTTTTCTTTTATTTCTTCTTGTACTTTTTTTCTTTTCGTCTGGTAGGCAACTTCTTTTTCTTTTTTCCTCCGTTGACAAGGCTGTTTCCGTTGGCAGCAATCAGGATTGCTAGGCAGCACAGGAGCGGCAAGTCGTCACGCAAGGTAACGGCTTGTTACGCAAACCGGAAATATACGGAGACCTGCGGAGACCGCCTCATTTAACAACGCTCGGTCGGCCTTCGATTCGGCCTTCACGGGCTATGGCCTTCATAGACCGTGTCGACCGCGTCCTTAGAAGAATGCGGCCCCTCGATTGAGACACAGCTAATGTCTGTGCGTGTGTGAGAGAGCTGTCTGCGTGTGACAGAGAGGAGGCCCATATCTAACAGTGTGTTGGGGCCGGGCTAGCCCCTGTCCCTCTTGCTTGAGAAGCATGCTCTGTGAATGACTTTGAGCTGGCTGAGACACGCTCAATCACTCACACCATGTTTATGTGGCTTTGCACGCATGAGTTCGCAAATCTGGACACTGGCGTATGTGCATGAGAGATAACCTGCTAATATTGATATTGTGTGCTTCTGTGCTGTGTGGATCCTTGTCAACAAAAACGCAAATTCCCATTTAATCAGCAATCTATGTGTATCCAGTTATATGCAATGACCTACTGCCAGACAGTGTTTTTAAATAAACTGTACTGGAACATATAACAATGAAATGCTTTCCTCTAAAACATTAACAGAAAAATGGTAAAGAAAAAGAATTGCAAAACAACATTAGCTTCAGTTCGCATATGGATAATTACTGCTATAGTTAAATAAAGCCAACACCTGCCATGGCAGCATTACAACACCAAACATCTGGAACTAAATACACCAGTGATTGCTTTTTTTTGTTTTTTAGAAACAAACAAAATCTAAAAATTGTGGAAACATCTAGTACCTGTGCTCCTGTGCAGTGTATTTTAGGAGCTCAGCCAGCTGGAGTGGATATTTGCAGATTTTCTGGACAGGTGTGAGCAAGAAGCCGTCTATCGCAATGTCAATCATTTGCTGGAGAAGGCGACAGGCCTCGAAGAAGTGCTGGTACCTGCCATCCCTCATCAGTTTGCTCAGCTCCATACAGGCATCCAAGTGGTTGTTACAGTATTCTGAATAGATCCAAAAACCATCTTGCTGTAGAGTAAAGGAGCAGAAAAATACAAGATGAGAGAGGAAAATATGGAATAAATCCTCTTCTCAATAAAACCTGCTGGGAACAGGAGTGACATTAGGGACAGAAGGCTTTTCTTATTACGTAGAGCCGTTTTCTCAAGAGCATATGTTCATTATCTTGTTAACTGGAGATAAACTGTTTGTTGGTGACTAAACTTTTGTCTCAAAATAACAGGATAATTCAGCCCTAATCCTAAAATCACAGGCCTAGCACAAATATGAGCAATTATGGCCACTCTCATCTGGACAGCAGAATGAGTAAAAAAAGAAGAAAGTAATCATGAAAACAGCATCTACGGTGGCGCTGAGCATTCACCAAATAAAAAAAAGTTTCACAGCAGGATCTCGTAATTACGAGATATTATCTCGTAATTACGAGATAAGGATCACCCTCTCATTCATCAATAACGATGTCTGTGTGTGTGTGTTTGTGTGCAGACGAGGTGAACCTAGCCATAGGAAAACGTAGGCAATAGCCTTGGTTTCCGGACTACAATGGGCCCCATAATCAATACAATTATTTTAAATATTTGTTTACTGTTCATTCATTAATCAGCGATCGCATCGGGAAATGAGGGACACACTTTCACTTTATATGCAGTCTGTTCATTATGAGCCACCGGAGCCACCGTACTGTGTTGCCTCATCCAATCAGAATGCCCGGTGGGCTAGTTCACTTTTACCTCCTGTTTGTTACTGTATCGGAACGCAGTTTTATTGAATGCTTTGATTAAATGCAGTCGTTAAACTCGGTGTAATCCATGACTCATACAAACACATAAGAACTTTCTACAAGGAGGGCATGACAATGAGTATAGCCATGTCAACTTTGTGCAGATATGCAGTCACTGGGACTATTCAGGAGAAAAGCCCAGTCGGACCTCAGCAGCTGATCACGGGCGTAAAGCCGAAAGTGTGTCCCTCAGTACCCGATGCGATCGCTGATTAATGAATGAACAGTAAACAAATATTTAAAATAAGTGTATTGATTATGGGGCCCATTGTAGTCCGGAAACCAATGCTATTGCCTACGTTTTCCTATGGCTAGGTTCACCTCGTCTGCACACAAACACACACACACAGACATCGTTATTGATGAATGAGAGGGTGATCCTTATCTCGTAATTACGAGATCCTTATCTCGTAATTACGAGATCTTTATCTCGTAATTACGAGATCCTGCTGTGAAACTTTTTTTTATTTGGTGAATGCTCAGCGCCACCGTAGCATCTGTACTCACGTGTTCTAAAAAGCATGGTCCAATTTCAGAGAGGTGTGGTTCCTCTGTGTTGTACTGTTTCTCCAAGTCTCTGACAAAGCCCATCTGGAAGCGATAGATGTCCTCGATGTTCCCAAAGATGACCTTCAGCTGGTCATCATTGAACATGTCCACACGCTTCCTGCACTGGCGCAGGTAGCCCTGAAACAACATGAAACAACTACTGTAAAAACTAAAAAAAGACCAGGCACTTTTATCCAGAGGTCCTGAACTGTCATGGCTATGATTCAGAAAATACCAAAGAAAAGCCTTTGGCTTATTACGTCTCATCAACGTTTTTGTTAATTCCTCTTAGTAAATATGTTTAGCCGTTCCTTAAGTATAGCATTCATTGTAATCCATGAGGTATGACTTTGTGGAGTCATAAGCAATTTTATATAGGCCGACCTGTGGCCCCAATTTGTCAGGCCAATCCTTGCGGTTAATTAAATGCCCTGAAGCTTTGGCACCTTGGGATAAGATGAACTGTAAGAGGTGGGATTTTAGCTATTTCATACCCCACTACAATTGTTATCATATATTGATATGAGAAAAATATCATATATCCGTCAAAAATAATCGATGGCACGAGATTAATACAAATGATTGTGAATATATTTTGAAATTGTATCTGTAGTCTTGGAGTGTACCCTAAAGAAGCAGGAAATATCAACTGCTTTATGACATTTTGACTTAAAGTGCGCAGGGAATCCAAAGCAATCTTTCCCTAGAATTAGTGATTAGTGTAGTGTTAGTGTAGTGACAGCTTTCCAATAAAGGCCACTAAGAGGCTCACGTGGGCCCCGTGCAGTTACGCGTTGTTCACATGAATCCAATTCAAGAGGTGAGTATAGTTTGAGAATCTATTAACTGAAGATGGACTAACAACTGATTAATGAAAACCTGTACGTAGAGGGTAATGAAATCAAATAAACAAAAGATAAATGTGATGACGATGTTAACAACTACGACGGTAAACAGCAGAGCCGGCCCAAGCCTTCATGGGGCCCTAAGCGAAATATGATTAGAGGGCCCCTCTCCAATAAACTATAGATCTTTGTTAAATATCATTCACACACCCAGTGTTTTCCGCTAGTGCCTCCACTGTGCAGCTGTGGGAAAATATTAGACAGCCGAGATTCAGACCGTCCTAGGGGGACCCGGGGGAGATTTTTTAACCTTTTTAAAGTGAAATGCATGAATTCCATTTGAGAGGAAAATTAAGAGGCTAAATCTGAGAAATTTTGTGTGAACAAATCATTTGGAGACACTGGATCAGATGAATTAGAAGCTATTGAAGAAGGACACATGGATTTTCCATAAAAATATTAATATAAAATAAAAAATTATGGAGGGTCCTCTGGGTTGGGCTTGGAGCTCTTTTTCTTTTATGGGACATATTTCTCTGTAATATAATGAATGCATTTAAATGCAGTGAGAGGAACGAAGCAGAAGAACTCTGTTGTCCAGCTACTGAATCTTTTTTACTGTATCTTTTTTTCCACAGACGAGGCTGAAATAGGATATAGACTAAACACAGTGCATGGGCAACTGAGGGCAGCCCCATTTCAAATTGTTTTTAAGTAAACTCAATACACACTGTGCATGGATGTGACATGATCAGATAATTTCGGATTACCTCCCAGATGAACTGATTACACTTTTAGGCTATTAATTATCTAGACCAAAACATTTTATTCCTTTTTTTGTTTGATAACTTACATTTGCATAATATGATGTTAATATCAAACACACAAACTAAAAAAGAAAAGGGGAGGGGCGGTCGGGGGCCCTAAGCGACCGCTTAGTTCGCTTATACCTCGGGCCGGCTCTGGTTAACAGAAAATATCAGGAGGAACCCAGTGCCCAGGTTTATAGATTAAACCCCACCCATGTGTCAATCAAACAGAAGTGACATGAACCAAAAACAGTGTGAGCAACCTATCAAAATAAACCAATAAACAAACAAGGCTACCTACAATTGTAGGTTTTCTAAATCCTAAAACCTTTTACTTTGAACTGCATTTAACAGTTGCTTTGCTATGATAATTTATACATTCTAGACTTTGCCTGGCTTGGCCATATCTGTTTTTTAAAGTACATCACAGATATGGCTAGTAAGATGGAAAATGCTGAGTTCTCCAGTAGGCAAGAAGAGTTAAGGTGAGAAGGCTGAATTTACCCTTTACCACAACTATTTTAAATCCTAACGCTTCACCTGAATACACACAAAGGATTAACAAAGCCTAAGGAAAGATAATAAGATTAGCAAGAATTTGCCACATCAAGATGCTGATCTGACATCATGATTAGTGCACAGGTGTGCCTTAGACTGTCCACAATAAAAGGCCACTCTGAAATGTGCAGTTTTGTCTCACAGCAAAATGCCACAGATGCCACAAGCATTGAGGGAGCGTGCAATTGGCATGCTGACAGCAGGAATGTCAACCAGATCTGTTGCTCGTGCATTGAATGTTCATTTCTCCACCATAAGCCGTCTCCAGCAACTTCGCACAGCCATTGAAGAGGAGTGGACCAACATTCCAAAGGCCACAATTGACAATCTGATAAACTCTATGCGAAGAAGATGTGTTGCACTGCATGAGGCAAATGGTGGTCACACCAGATACTGACTGGTTCTGAGTCCCCAGACCCCCAATAAAGCAAAAAAATGCACATTTCAGAGTGGCCTTTTATTGTGGACAGTCTAAGGCACACCTGTGCACTAATCATGATGTCAGATCAGCATCTTGATGTGGCACACCTGTGAGGTGGGATGGATTATCTCAGCAAAGCAGAAGTGCTCACTATCACACATTTAAACAGATTTGTGAACAATGTTTGAGAGAAATGGTACAATTGTGTATCTGGAATGAATTTTAGATCTTTAAGTCCATCTCATGAAAAATGGGAGCAAAAACAAAAGTGTTGCGTTTATATTTTTGTTGAGTGTAGATAGGCCGTTTTCAAAGTCTTATTAAACCTATTTACAGCCTGGGCCACAAAACAATTTTAGTCTGTATGTTTAGGTCATATCTCCATGACAACACTGAGGGGGTGAATTTTTTTGGACCACGCTAGTTTTTATTTTATCGGAGGTTAAAATGTATTGGCACAATCTCTTGAGTGACAGCTCTCCGCCCGTTGTCCCTTACTTTGCCTAGGAGGTATACGTCAGCTATCTCTCTCTCCCCGACGTGAGGCGGAGTAAAAATCTCACAAAATGGCGACGCGCACAAACCAAGATTATTGGATGCCGTGTGAATAACTGAGGTCAGCCCGGATGCTACATCCATATTATATGGTTGGGACGTATGTACTGTATGTCTAACTGAGGGGCACTTTACACGGTGAAAACACAACCGTTTTCCCCTTTATGGTTTCAAAAGTTAACACATTTAGACGCAATTGATTTGAAAACTTCACTCGTGCACCTGCTTTCGGAGAAAACGGGACGAAATCGCTGTAGATTTTTAGTACAGTATAAACAGGGTCTGAAAGTATCATCCCTCCAGCGAATTTCCACCGAGTGCCAGATGTGCCCGCTCACAGCAAAGTCGCGTGGATGGGATGGACGCACAGGGCCCCCGCAAAGTAGCATAGAGGAGCTAGGGTGGAGCTTAGACCTGAGTCTTCTGTTTACAAAACAATACCAACAAATTTTACTATGTAAAATACAGCCGGAGAGTGGAGGACTGTGCAGATAAACACACCACCACATGTTCTAGTGGGGCGGAAGTGATCATTGAGTAGGATTATTTTTGTGTGACTCTATCATTTCTTTTTTCATTAAAATGTTGCATAGTGTGCCTTTAAGGCTGCACTGTGGACTTAGACTTAAAGGTTTGATTGATTGAAATAAAAATAAGAAAGCCTCAAATAAAAGTGACAGTGTAAATAATTCATACTAGAGATACTGTACCTTATCTAGCATCTGGGCTGCTTCTTCTCCTGTACATGTCTCGGTTAATTCAGTGTATTAGCGTTAACCTCTCTATTGTCTGTGTGCTATGAAATTATGCCCTGGAGCTACAGTGTGTGCATGGCTGTGATGATGGAGAAGTACATGGGTTGTGTACCTCACAGATGTCCTTGAGGTGCTTGATGTAGTGTCTCTCTGTGCTCATGATCTCGTTGATGACGTTGGCTCTCATCTGGTCTCTGTTCTGGAGGGGCGAGCCCAGACACAGGCAGTCATTGGTCGGGTCCAGGTGGCCGTTCTGCACCTCACTGCTTCCCTCGGTCGGCTCCCCTCCCCCGTCCTCCTGGTTCACCCACAGCTAAATGCACACACACACACACACACACACACACACACACACACACACACACACACACACACACACACACACACACACACACACACACACACACACACACACACACACACACACACACACACACACACACACACACACATGAACTTGAATAAGAAATGTGCTTAGCAAAGTGTTAAGTTAAATCTGTTTAAAAATAGTATTAGTAAACAGATACATTAGGGTATCTTTGCCACATGAGTGATATTACTGACTCCTAATGATGCACACAGAACAACACCACACACACACATACACACACCATATCCTGTACATAAACACACATCTCACACACATCAAGCTTCTTTAAGAAGGTCTGTGGTGGTTTGGAGTGTGAGAAAGAGTGTTGTTCCATGTCAGAAAGGTGAGGGACAAACATCACCTAAAACACTTGAACAGAGCTTAGAATAAGCCTGAGACTGCTGTACATTACAGTTTTTTTTTTGATCGCTAAACCACAGTAGGCACAACTATAGCTCAATGTGCAAAACTCTAACTACAGTCTGCACTACCAACAGTCACTGGAGCTGAACAGTAGGTACCTGCAAAATAGGCTCAGTGCAGCAAACACTATGAATTGTCCTCATTGAGATAACACACACTGTCACTCAGAAGATGCTCAGAGTACAAACACTAGCATCAAACCCCAATACACAAATTACAAACTTTTAATCTTTACAGTTTGAATAATTTGATTTATTTCACACAAATTACGTAATATTTGCTTTGATGAAAGGGTGAAATTCTTTGACATGAAATGGTTTATTTTATAACATTCCATTTTTTTTAGGAAAACAAAAATAAATTAAAATCAGAAGTTTGCTTCAATAGATACACATTTTGTATATTTTATCGAAACATTTCCAAATGTAGTATTTATCTGTTTAATATTCTATAATTGTAATACAGAAATCAATTCCTGTAATGTTGTCATTTACTGTATGGATGCAACTCTAAGCTTTTTTTGTTTGTTTGCTGGAAAATTCGTATTACAGATCCAACTTTAGATTTTTGCAGATTGGGTTGCACTCTCAACCCTGCCTTTCTCAATGAGAGACCATGATTCACAACAGGGTCTATCAGTGTTGCCCTTACTGTATTTCATCAGACATTACAGCTCTATGTCTTCTAGGTCTTCCTCCACACATACACACTCTCACTGCCACTCTTCTCCCTCCAACAACCTGTCTTCATTGGTCCATTTCCAAAAAAATATCTTTTTTTGAGCTTTCCCTTTATACTGTATATGTTCACTAACAAGTCTAAAACAAGACATCTTAGTGTTTCAATTGAAATTGCAATCCGCAGTGTTTGAAATGCACTGGGCATTCATTCTGTTTTGAATGTGTGGTTTACAGTTGTGGCAGCAGTGTGTTAGCATTTGAAAAAAGTGCTGGAAATCCACAGTGTTGTACAGGCTGTGGTTAAGCCATGAGATAGGTGTGTAGAGTTTTGAAAATTGTGTTTAAGCAATGAAAAACGATCTAGAGTTTGGTCCACATGAACCGCTGCTCTGCATACTGTTGTTAGAGTTTTGCACATGTCGCTCCAGTTGTGCCCACTGTGGTTTAGCAATCGAAAAAAACTGTAAATACCCAACGTTGGCCCTGTGTTTGAATCCCCCCTGCACATCTGCTTGCACATACACTCACACACAATCTCCCAGTTTCCTCACGAATGCTCGCTCTCACACACACACACACACACACACACACACACACACACACACACACACACACACACACAGGTCCCCTCGATCATATTGAGGACCAAGTGGACTTGGTTTCAGATGTCCAGCCGCCAACACCTGATGACACACTGTTTGCCAAGAGAACATGAAAGAACCGACGGGTAGAATGCCAAACACAAGATGAGGAATGCAGCGCCACAGACAAGCAGAGTGACGGGTGGTACAGCACTGACTGCAGACCACGACTACTAGCGCAGCACTAAGACTGAGGAATAGAGTCAATAGTAAATAGGGAACTGAAAATCAATATTTAAAATAGAAATAACCATGAATGTTAACAGGAATAATGATTCCAAAATCCATCTTATTCTAATGTTTATGAATGCATTTGCACAATTCAAGTACGGGCCATTAAGAAGACTTTTAACATGATTTTACTTTTGACTCATCAGCCTTTTCTATCGACCCCGTTGAGGATGATGTGATAACGTCATGGGAACGTTAATGTTTGGTAATGTGGGGGGTAAGGTTGTGTGGACAGACTGGAGCGGGCGGGCAGGCTGGATGGGTGGATGAAGCTGGGAAAAACGCACCTTTGACGTGGTGTTTTGGAACCGTGGAGTTGCTATGGGGTTGATATAGAAAACCTGTTTTGTTTGGGGCTGAGGAGGGTGGGGTTCCACCTTGGAGAGAGAGAATGACAGAAGAGAAAGATACTTTTTGGTTGACAGTCAGTCAGCCTGTCTGCCCTGCCCTCTCAGGAGTGAAGATGGAAAGGGTGGACAGGTGGGAATGGCCATGAGGAGTGTCTGTGAGGGGGCTCTGCTGTGGGGAACCTCTACCTACAACAAGGATGCTAGTTATTCCTGCATTCAGCGTATTCAAAGAGGTATCCAATAACATACAGTAGCTGCATCAAACCTTTGAGTCGGGTCAAATTGAGCCCAGATATGGGGGAGATTATATAACCACCATGAAACGTGAGTATGTTGTACATTTTAAGTCAGGGGTCTCCAAACTTTTTTCACTGAGGGCCACATACAGAAAAATCTACGAAGGGCCGGGCCACTTTGCAAAAATAACACATTTATCAGGACATGTAGCTGCTCTGATGTTTAGTTTCATAGTGTCTTCATATATTGTAATCCTTCTTCACGGCAACACTTTCCTTGCACATTAAACAGACACATTCCCCTTCTTGTTTATATGCCAATGATACACCCAATGTTTTCTGCCTTTGCGTCCAATGTCCAGCAGGGTGAAAATAGTATCCAGCCGAGGTCCCGACCCTCCTAGGGGGGTCCGGGGGTATGCCCCCCCGTGAGATTTTTTAAAGTTTTTAAAGTGAAATGCATGAATCTGGTGCACTTTGAGAGGGAAATTAAGAGGCTAAATCTGAAGAATTTTGTATGAAAAAAAATGGAGACACTGTGTCAGATGAATTAGAAGCTATTGGAGAAGGACACATAGATTTTCCATAATAATATTAATTTAAAATAAAATATTATGCAGGGTCCTCTGGGATGGGCTTGTTGCTCATTTTCTTTTATGGGACATATTTCTCTGTAATATAATGAGTGCATTTAAATTATTTAAAAATTAAAAGCGCCATATTACATTATATTTTTAAAATGTGCCACGGGCCAATCAATCAGTGTTTGACAACCCTGCACTAGTGGGTTAACTAAGAAATGCAAAAAAATAAATACAAATAAAAAATAAAAAAAAATTTCAAAGGGCCATATTACATTATATTTTTTAAATCGGCCGCGGGCCAATAAAAAGCGGGCCGCGGGCCACAGTTGTCCCGCGGGCCGTAGTTTGGAGACCCGTGTTTTAAGTGGATCAGAGAGTAAAAGTTGAAGGTGATGCCAAAAGAAAAAGGGGCTCATCAGCATATTTGTCTTTATTTTCCCTTACCACCTTATAAAGGCACTAAGTAATCTATTGAGAGTAATGTACTATTAAAATATAGCATTACTTAACTCTATCTGTTGTTAGAATATGCATAACGGTGGTAGGATGGCCAAGACGGGCCGACTAGAAACGATGAGGTCTCTGGTTGGATCCTCGGCACCGGACAGGAGGGTGTTGGTTGTGAAACTAGTGGTGGCTGCTATTACATCTGCAGTGCCCACCATCTCTACCATTGTGTCCTTGAGCAAGGCACTTAACTCCAAACTGTTCCTAGGGCGCTGTACTATGGCTGACCCTGTGTGAGGACCACCTCTGGAATGTGGTGTCTTGAGAGGGGATATGCAAAAAGACACATTTCAATGTAACCTTGTCAATTGACCAATAAAGCAACTTGACTTTACTGTGTATATATCAGCTTGTGTGCATATGCCCATGTGCCTGCCTTTCTGTATGTGTGTGGGTGGGTGTTGTGTCTATGGTCGCTGGCCAGAAATGGCTCCAGCTCACTCACCCGTACGAAGCTTGCAGGGAACCACCCTTCCTCCTCATCGATCTGGCCCCACCACCAGTCCTTGTTGGAGGCGTCCAGCACCTTGATGACGTCACCGGCCTTAAACGCCAACTCCCGGTCCGCCATGGTCACATGGTCCCATACCGCCTCAGCGTTGACGATTGAACCTCCACTTATCAACTGGAGAGATGAGAGGGACAGGCAGGCTCTATCTTAAGCTTTATTCTCATCCAATGAACCACTGCTGTGGAAACACCAGTCACACAGTATGAACAGCACTGCAGATTCTGACCAATAAATAGGGATTCACGTGATCTATAACACCAAATAAATCTAATTTGAAAGTGATTGTAAATCAGCTCTCAGACTCATTTTGGCCTTGATTTGTGTGAATCTTTGTTGTTGAACCCATTCAGATCACTAATAAATGCAAATACACACCCTCAAAGCCGAGTCCTATTTGCAGCTTAGAAATTTCAAATAAAACAGCACAATAGCAGACACAGACCACAGCACAGCACAACTAACAACACAAAGAAGGCAGAGCCATTAGTTGAGAAACAACACAGCGTTCAGAAGCACAGCACAAGTCTCCACACAGGGATGCTAATTGGCCCATTATGACATAGGAATTATTACATGTGTTATTGAAATATAAATGTTGAGGAGCAAACAAATGTGAAGGGATAATCTCTCTTCTTTTCATGCTTTCACCAGAGTTTGTCATTTTGTCTGCAGCACAGTCTTTGACTAAACATAGATGAATGACTCATCCAATATTTTTCTATTGATTTGAGCATCATGAATAAATGATTTTGGACAACACTGATAATAAATCTCTAAATTGTACAGTGTTGAGCAAAGTATAATTTGATGTGCATGAATTGGGCAGAGTCTGTAAGGGCATGGAGAAAGTCAGTTGAAGGCTATTATTTAGGGGATATGGAGAGGCTTAAGGTTGTTCTCATTAAGGGACAGTGGACAGTATGACATCATCCATGTAGCTAACAGACTCACCATCCGTCACACTGAGGACTAAGCTGCGTTGGATTTAGATGTGCACAAACACACGCACACAAACACGTGCTTATACACTCTTTACTTTGAAAAAGTAAGTCCCTGTATGCTTCTGTGGCACAGCTCCAAATGTTTGTTCCAATTGTTCTCTCCAAAATAGTGCTCATCAGCATCAGAGCTAGCCATGCATCCTGTCCCTAGGGCTGTGGACTGAGCAACCAGCGCTAACCAAGCCTGACAGGAGATGCTTTGGCTCTAGGTAAAGAGCTACTGGAGGCCTGGACATGGGGATGTCACATAGATGGACATTAGATGAGTTATTTTGTCTATTAATATTGAGCTGCTGCTGTGTTCTAAATAGAGATGTATTTTTCCTTCAGTCTTTTAAGCTTGCTTTGAAATAAAAATAAGAAAAAATAAAACGCTGGATGGGAAAACAAAAATGCACCGCATCCCTCCAGCACAAAAATGCTATTCCACCTAGGTGCTGATGCAGGATGTTTGTAGGATCATCCACGAGAAACTGCTGATTTTGAGTGTGTGTGGTGTGTGTGTGTGTGTGTGTGTGTGTGTGTGTGTGTGTGTGTGTGTGTGTGTGTGTGTGTGTGTGTGTGTGTGTGTTTGTTTCAACCGAACCCCCCATGAGGATCTAAGCTCTCAGACTCAGCAGGTAAACGTGTCAGATACAGGGGTTTTAAACCAATCAGGGATGAGGTGAACCTAGGAAAAGAAAGATGGGCCGTAGTCATGGCTACAAATGAAGATGCTTCACTGGTATTGACCAGATGATGGGATGAGGCAGGGATACATCAGGATGTTCCAGAATATCTCCAAATGTAGGTATGTGTGTCCGAGTGTGTGCAGTCACACACAAAGAGTGACTACTGACTTAGCAGTCTTTTATTAAACATTCAAACAACAAACCAATCACATTAGAGAATAGAGTCACATGACAGTCACAATGCTAATGCAAAATGCAAAGCTACATAGTGTAGGCCTCTGCACACAGGTTTTACATCAAATATTGTATTGAGTAATTTGATCCAATCAGGTATGACATTGGGCTGGGAGCCAGGGTAACAATAGCTCTAGCCTATAGCTCAGAGCTCGCCACTAGAGAGGACGCTTACCGCAAAAACATGTGTCACGCTGCCATGGAAACAGGAGCGATGACTGCTACTCAAAAAGATTTAAAAAATCATTGTTGACTTAGAATTAGATTCAAATCATGTATTATACATCTGAATCACCTAAAGCACACACACACACACACACACACACACACACACACACACACACACACACACACACACACACACACACACACGCACACACACACACACAGGAATAGCTATGAGTTGTGATTGATCGTTACCATCTGATATCAGGACCTCTCCCCTGAGGTCAGTTTTGCTTCTTGCTCCTTCACTGTAATGTCTCCTTGCCCTAATCCACACCTCCCCGCAGGTAGAAATCCATGAAAAGCCAATGTTCAGTTTGCATCCCTCCATCTCCCTCCTGAAATCAGCACTGGCCTCACCAATACATTGCATTCCTTTTCCCTCTACTGTGTGAATACATTAAAAGCCTTACATAATCAATCTTCCCAAATTCTGCCTTAGCACAACCTTGGAGCATACGCTGGATCAAATGGCACACCGTCAACACACAAACACAACACCACTGATAATAAGATGTCCAGCAGCTGTAATGACCTGTGTCATCATTATGGATGATCAAAGATCTGAGGCAAAAACATCCGTCTTTAAGCGCAAAAGCTGTATCTGGGTCAATGCAAATGAATGCAGAGGAACTGCAGCCTGTACATGGCAACATGTGACGGGGCTTTCTGTTTCATGTTCAAGCACAGACATGAGGACAGACAAGGAGATAAAGTATGTGAGAACAGAAAGCAGATTCACTCACTTCTATCACCTTGCAGCACAACACATCAGCATTCACTGCACTGGCAGCTGCACTGCATTTCAGCAGCATCCCCCCTCTATCTCCAGACATAGCACATCTGCACCAAAGCACCTATACAGCAGACCGACACACACTCCTTTAGCCTTACCATGTTTGTGGAAGGGAACTGTTCAGAGAGTGTATGCATGGAGAAGTCCGGTTCATACAGTCATGTTATTTAAATCTCTTTGCAAGCGGTGGAGGTGATGATCCTCTGCCAGAGCCTGAGCCTGTGATATATATATATATATATATATATATATTCCAGAAAGCAGGCTTCTCTTTCCCAAGCACAGAGTGAGTCTCACGCTCCGTCCTCCCTGTGTCTGCCAACCCTCTTATGTAATACACTTATACCCTGAGTCTGGGAGCCAATCAAAGATGCTCTACCTAAAACACACACATCCTCACACACACAGTTTCACTCACCATCCACACATTGACACTTGTGAGCACACAGCATTTAACAGGACGCTATTATAAGTCATCTGCCCTGGAGGGATTACAAATATGTGAACATTTAGGAGGCCCCCACAGTTTAAAAATAACTACAGACTATCACACACGTACACAACTTAACATGCTTACTGCGTAGCACTGTGTTAACACTGATGGCCAACTGAGCCGTAACCACTGCAGTGTAAGATATTCTGATGCTTTGTTTACAGTCCTGTGGGGGGCCGCTAGGAAGGATGTCCACGTGAACCACATTGATGAAAACACCACCCCACATGCCACGCCATGTGACGGAAGAATCTGTATCCATTATACCTTTCTCTCTACACTTACAGTACAACATTTCCCACTCAACTATACACCCAGAAAACACAAAGCACTTAGCCATGAGTGTGAGAGAGCGCATTCAGTAGCTTCAAAAAACCTAGCCAGCCTACCACCCCTATTAATAGGACTGCTCTGGGATAGGCTTTAAGCATATCTATTTCTGACATCCATTCAACATTTATGACACCTGCCTCCAATTCTTTATTAGAGTATGCCACTGCATTTGAGACAAAAAAGAGATATGGGCTTTTTTTTTTATATCCATCTGACATTCCTTTTCACTTGGACGACATTTCCTCTGTAACATTTATGCACATACTCTTTCAATGTTGATCACGAGTCAGTGGCCAGGTGTAATAAAATGTTGGCTGCAGAAAATAGATGCCACATTGAAATTTTGCAAATGACAGAAATGTTAATATTGTGGGCTATGAAATGGGAGCTGAGTTTAGTTGCATCTAAAATGGGGGAAACCTGGAGTGATGGAGGCCCTGCTTTATGAGGCCTAGCCCTGCTATTGGTTACTGTTCAGCTGAGATAACAATGATCCTCCGGAGTCTATGATCAGCAGCACAAACCTCTCACTAACACAGCTATTTGATACAAATATCACATTGGCTTCAGTAGAGAGACCACTGCTCGGCTACTGTATTAGCCATATTGTGGAAGAGGTTACAGTGAACACGATTGGAAAACAAGTCCTGACGCAGCAGTCAGCTGTAAAGAGACCCCAAGATTATTGTTTATCTAAAAATGTAATTGTTTAAGGCTATAGTTAATCCATGCGCATAATCCACAATATACAACATGGAGGAGAGAGGGAGATCGGCGTGAGGGAGAGAGGGGGGGGGGGTAACATGTTTAAATGCGGGGAACATGAATTTCAAGTCACCACAGAAAAGGTAGGCGCATCACAGATCTCTATCCGCACTACTACGAGCACCACCAAACAACACTAGCTATCACACACGGTGAGAGGACACAATACATAACGAAGGACTGGGGAGGGGGTAACAGAAATACATTATGATGTACCAACGTCATTCATTTCAACGCGTAGCCGTGATGGAGCGCCGGGTGTCCCAGCTCTCACTGCCTTTCTCTCATCTCCTGTGTAAAAGTGAACCGGGCCCCAAGCGCAGATCCATTAACGAGTACCGAGGATGAACATCAACAGCACGTTCACAAGCACCAGAACCGCGATCACCGTAAACACAGCGCAAGTCTGGACATCCAAGGCCATGGCGCAGCGCTGCGGGCCGATGCTGAGATGCGCTCTCAGTTTCAGGCGGTTTAAAGCTCTCCCGTCAAGACACGTAGCCTCAAATAGAGCCAGAAATCCTTCATTACTGTTTGCCAAGAAATATAAATAAAAAGATGACCCTTTGCCTCTTCACACTACGCGATGTAATTGATAAAGGCACGGGAAGAGATGCAGCATTCTCACCATCATCATCGTCATCAGTCTGCACCGCGATTTCTCCCCGCTAGTCAACACCTGCCGGTGCTGCGGCTCTTCCCCTAAACCGAGCGAGGCTCAGGCCAATAGCTTGTCAGAGCGAAGCAGAGAGGCTGTGCGCAGGCTGTTCGCAGCTGCTAAGCTGCCTTCCGCTGAGTGGACCGCAGAGAGATGCTCTGTGGGGCTGAGAGGCGGTCCTGTGTTAATACTGATCAGCGCTCCACTGCTGCTACTGCCGGCATCAGCCAGCCATCACCTACAAGGGGGGAGGGGCATCGCCAGCCCCTCGCTGACCAATTCGACCACAGTTCAGCCAGAATCATAACCCCATTTATCTCCCACCCCGTCTAAAAATATCACCGTGCAATGGTGATGTGTCATCCATCATTAACTGCCTCATGAAGGAGAATGTATGTCAGAAAAATGGATCCACGTTCCTCATAGTGATCATCACCATCTTTTTAAATGATTGGCATAATGTCAGCCCTAGGCCATACAGGCGTCATTTAGATACTGTCTGTCCACATAATCAATAATCAACCACATGTACACTCTGGTGCACCAGAGAAACCTCTCTGAGAGAGCAGCAATCAGGTGTGCCATCCATGAGAATTTAAAAGTATCTTCACTTTGCATTATCAAACACATTTAATAAGAACATAGTTTGAAACTTTGTTTGGGTGGTTTAATTCTAATTGATTGCATTTCATCAGTCAGATATAGGCCAAATCAAGTTACAGTAGGATTAGACACATTTTCCAATGTTACTAGTCTAAGGCAGAATACATGTAGGGGAGAATGGGGAATCTGAGGCATCGGGTAATGTGAGCCACCCCCTGTATCTAGGCAACAGAAAACATTTGTGGTCATGTGAGATATATATTTTCAAGCCTCTCTCATTTCCCCATGGCCCTGAAAGAGAGGACCTCATGGTGCTGTGGTAAGCATGTTTTTTTCACCAAAATAGGTATTTTGCATGTAAAAGTAAATTTTCTTGCTGTCAACTTAATCGACTGTTGTGCCAAAGCAAATGTATTCACGTAGAAAAACTTCTATCATACGTGTTGATTAACTACCAACATATGAAACCATGTGATGCTGATAACTGAAGATTAGCCTGAAATGCTAAGAGAGGTAGTTTTTTCTCAAATTGTGGTGGTGGGGGAAAGTGAGCCAAATGCTGTGGGGGAAAGTGAGCCACTGTCTCACTTTCCCCCACCATGAGGCACAAGTTAAGTTTAGTCTTAAACATATTTTAATGTAATATTACATAACATATGTTTTATTTTAATGTCATACACATTGTAGAAAAGCCATCATGCCAAGGAAATACACCAGGAAGACGACCTGGGGCAACCACACGGAAAGAGCACCTTCTCATCTTTCCCTGTAACCTTCAGGGCTGGAATGTAGAGTAGGCCTAGTTAGAGTATGATAGGCTGATGTTATAATCCAGTTGGGTCTTCTCCTGTGTTCTGAGTCCCAGGCTGTTCTCGCTGGTTCTGATTTTCCTATGCTTTGACCCCCAGACACTAGCTGGCTCTAAGGGTCCTGTGTTCTGACCCCCAGACTGTGTTCTAATCTAACTGGTTCTATCTTTCATTTGAATCTTATTAAAACCTTTTGAATTATAATATGTTGTATTTGATTTTGTTCAGAGTTACTTTCAAGTGTTTAGAAAATTTGCTTTGCTTAATTGACCAAACCCCATCATTCTTTTACTAGTCCGACATTAGTTCTGGAATGTGTGGCTAGCTTTCAGGATTCTTACTGTTACAATATGTGTTGTTATGGTAGTTTCAGAGTGGAAAAAGTAAGTGGATCAGTTTACCCCACAGCTGGGGTAAAGTGAGCCACATGACAACTTTTTTTAAAACAATCATATTTTCACTGCCCTTTGTCTTTAAGAAATTCTGCTAATGCCCATTTCTAGGAAACATCCTGAATTAATGGGAAATGTGTAAATTTGAGTGATAAATCATTTTAGCTCCATTAGAGGGGAGCAAATGTAAAAATGCACAAGGTGACTTAAGCCCCGTTTGTTTAGCGAACAGCTGTTAAACTGTTAAATTAAACTTTTGCCGTTGTCGGTCGGCAAAACAGAACATTCCACTTACTTGCTAATGAAAGATTTGAGTGACGTCTTCCAAATCGTTAAGGGTCGAGGCCAAAGCAGTCTCAAACTCACACAACATATCCGCAGCCATCTTTGATGTTTACTATCACGGCTTCGACGTCGCATGCACGTCACTGTCGTCATCCGGTTACGTCCTCCCCAGAGTACCATATAAGGGGCTCTGGCGCGCCCATATTAGATAGAACCAATTGAAACGTGAGACCCAGATTTCTGGTCTTCTTGATAAAGCTTCAACGGAGCGTGGCCAGACCAACAGGCGCAGCAAATTTAATTTGCCAGCGCCTAGTGGCAGGTCTGGGAATGCCAGGCTACCGTTCTCCCTATGTATGTTTTAAATTAAAAAGTAAATGTGTGTGTTTAGAGTGTTAAATTAATGCATTTTCATTAAAAAAATGTGAAACTGAATTTGCTTGATTCACACTGCAAACGTTAAGAGGCATAAAGGAAAAGGTTTTCGACAGTCTATGTAAATTGCAAGGTGTTTTATGCTCAATTATCTGGCAGCTGATGCTCTGATAATGAAAAAAAGCTAAATGTGGAAGTGACATATCATCACAGTTAAAGTATATATATATATATATATATATATATATATATATATATATATATATATATATATATATATATATATATATATATATATATATATATATATATATATACTGAATATACTGGATGAACCAGTAGTGTTGTGATGCACTCCCTATGGTAAATATATTTACAATTAATCCAGAAAAACTATTAGTAATTGGCCCTCGTGATTTAGAAATCTGTTCGATCAATCAACAATAAATCTCGACAATGGCATTATCTCTCAAAGCTATCAGACAAAAATTTATATTTGACCCAAACCTCTTATTCAGTAAACACAACAAACAAATAGCCAAATTAGCATTTTTTTCACCTAATAAATGATCTAAAATAAAGTTTAGTTGGTCCATGGCCGCTGCAGAAACACCTTTGTATCCTTTGTTTACCTTAGTTTGGATTACTGTAATGTCTTACTGTCTGGGCGGCCAAGGGCGAGTACTAGAAGTTTACGAAAGGTCCAAAATGCTGCAGCTAGGCTTCTGACTAGAACTAGAAAATTTGACCACATTATTCCAATTTTAGATTCCCTTCTCTAGCTCCCTGTCCATGTCAGCCGGCTGCAGTTAACCTCAAACTGCAACAGTGGAGCAGATTAGTGTCCCTACAGATCACACTGTGGTTTCAAAGGAAACTTCCACATGGTGTGTAACTGTGTAACTGTGTAAATGCAAGTCAGAACATAATTTACAATAAAAAATGGTGCTCAGAAAACTCTAATTAAAGAAAAGTTAAATGAGAAATAAACATGGTTAAGCTGAAACATTAAAAGCTCTAAACCTGAATTAGACAGACTGTGTATCTGCAGTCCTCTAAACTAAAAGAACATTACAGCAATTTTGTGAATAGGGAAAAGATAGTCATGAGCACTGAGGTTTGGCCAAGACTTATTGTAATATAATTTGCACTCCCCCGACCCGCTCTCTCAAAATCGCTCCAGCTCCCATCTGAAGCATGTCTTTGCTATTGGCATGCGCATCGTAGTGTTAGCCTCCCTGTTTACAGTTACTTTAAGACTTTAAAGTAACCCGGCCTTTGTAGTGCATGTAAATGTCATTGCAGGCACTTCTGGGCAGGGATGGTGCCGATCCCATCCATTTTCGGTATCGGGTCCAATATGGCTGCAATTTAAATGTTTAAATTTTTTTTAGAAATCTTAATTATTTAAACTGTTAAAGAAATTAAAAGCCCATATATATATATATGTGTGTGTGATAAAGCACTATTAGAATTTAGCAATGCAAAAGTTGATTTCTGATGTTCTGCATTCAAACTGTTCAAAGCAGTTCAGATAAACCTATATGCATTTGTGTATATTTGTTGCTCTTTAACTTAAAATGTCTGTGTTGCTTAAGCCTTCCTTACACATAACATCACCACCAACAAAGTATAATAATAATGATATCGGACAGTATCGGTATCAGCCAATATCCAAAACCCAGATTTCGGAATCGGATCGGACTGAAAAATAGTGGATCGCTGCATCTCTATTTCTGGGGCAGAGTTTCCTTCAAAACCGAACATTATTGACTGTATGAAGTCAGTATTTTGGCAGTTCTTGCCTGCGGAAGGTTTTCTCTGTGTGTTCTGATCCAACATTGTGACCCAGAAGTGAGAAGTGCGAAGTGCAGACTGTGCACTGAATGACATTTACACCCACTAGAAAGGCCGGGTTACTTTAAGACTCACTGTACGGAGTACAACTTTAATGAGCATATTGTGGCCTGTAAAGTCGGTCCTGGGGTCCACAAAATATTAAATAATACATAATGTGATGAGAGAAATACATATAGTGTGATGAGAGACATAGCATATTGTATTTATCTTGCATAATACTATATTGAAATATTAAATTCCTGTTTTGATACTCTGCATTTCGAACACCTCTACCATCCTTCTCCCCACACACAGGACAAATGCTTATACCACAACCTCTCAGACAGGTTACACCCATTCTATTGTCTTCAGACTGTTTTAGACACCCCCCCCCCCCTTCACATGACTGGCCAATCCAAACACACTGCTTTGTTGTGTTCATGTTGAACTGAATGCTTTGTTGTAACAGTATAAGATACCCGACTTCTGTTCTGGTCTTTGCCATTTTCTGACCATGAAGCTTGCGCGTGCCGCCAGTCAGGGATGGACCTCCAGGGTTATACTTTGAATTAAATACTCTACTTGATTAATAGAGCTGAAGATCTCATTTTTCCCCCCACAATAAATACAGAATAATCAGTTCAGTCCTCACACTCCCAAACCAGCCACCATATAGTCGACCATCTAACGCACACAGACACAAAAATGCTCTCCAAACTACACCAAGCCTTTACATATGGCTGAGAGCTTTGGGATGGATCAAAAGCCCTCAGAATAAGTCTAAAAGAATAACACCAAAGGAGTGCACTATATCAGTATTTTTAAAGCTATACATATTTAACAAGGCACTTTCTGTAAAATACATGCTGATAAAAGCAGTGGCTCCTGAAAGCCAGACTATTCAGTGAGTTGAAGAGACCTGTTCGAGCCATTGCAGCTGAGATATGACAAGCGTTCTCAAACAAGCTTTTTTTTCTCTCTCTGCTATGCGCTTGTGTGTGTGCGTGTGTGTGTGTGTGTGTGTCACACAGAGTGAGCAGATTACATAAGCCTGCCCTACCTCTGTGGGCTCCCCCTTCAATCGCTGTGACATTTAGACAACAAAGGTCACATCTGAAAGTCTAGATCGGCAAAGACACCAATGGTAATATACTCATACATATTACAGGAATCAGTTTGACCAGTGACAGAGGCAAAAATAAGTGCAATTTTTTTTAAAAGGATACAAATCTCTGACCAGGGCCCGGTTTCCCAAAGCCTTCTTAGACCCTTCTTAACACTACGTCAATCGTAACCCCTACTTAGAGTTCCTACTTAACATTTTGCGTGTTTCCCGAAACGTTCTTTGCTACGAATCTCTTTCGTACGTCATACGTTGGTAAGGTTGGTCCGGAGCGCCCTCAGAGCCTTCTTAGCTCTACCGTAGTGATGTTTCAGCTCCTGACTACTTGGGCACCGAAACCCGGTACCAGTATGGCACCGGTGCCGACTTAAACGGTAGTAACCAGACCGAATAAGAACGAAAGTTTCGGTGCCTCATTTCGGTGACGCCCTTGCTGTAGTCACGTTTATATTTTGACAGACTGATCGCTCTTTATGTCATGATCGATGAGGCATGTCCGCTCGCAGATGCTGTTCTGTGTACACCGAGAGGAGCATTTCTCACCGGGCTGTGAGTGACGAGAACGAGCCCGACCGTCTCGAGGAGCGCGCGCACGAGTGCCCAACAGTCGCTCACGTTCACAGTTTCACAGACTGATCGCTCTTTATGTCAGACTATTTTTGAATGCCAATGCAATGCATTTCTTTTTGCGAATGACACACGATCTAGCAGTATTGTCACGAATGTATTAGGCACGTGTAGGCTGACGATGAGGCAGCGGCCGCCTGCATTCCTCCCGTCAGCTGTTCTTTACGCACGGCGGTGGAGACGAACCCAAAAAAACACACAAGTGGGACACGGCGGCCCGGTGATATAGAAACGTTTAACAAGAAACTTCATAAAGACACACTTAAAATAACGATCTCTGCCCAAACAAAAAGCTCTGACTTGGATAACTTTATGGAGCGATCGATGTATAAAACCATCCGGTAGGCTACATGTGCCTGATGACGGGCCGTTATATTATTAATAAACAGCGCGCTGCCGCTGCACATTAGAACAGCATGTACATTACAGATCTCGTATCCATCCTGAGAAGGCAAACATGACAATTTTTCTGCACAAAAATGGTTAATTTGACAAAGTTAATAGTTGTGGTATTATCTTTACAGAAGACTACTTCGTATTTTTTATGTCAGTTGAATTTTGTTTCAAGTTAAATGCAAATGAGCACTGTTAATATTCCAAAAGGCTAACGCTCTTCCTTGACTGTTTTCAGTCTGTGGTTCTCATTGGGTGTATTTATTCCCTTACTGTAAATCCAATACTGCATTTAATTTCATATGGGTGTTTTATATATGTATCTATTTTAATTTTTAAGGTGTTGTATTGTTGAGGTCATAAGGACTCTTTCTTATCAAAATTATTACTTTTAGCTAAAGTTTTAAGATGGAGATTAGATTACCTGGTAGTCTCCACATTAATCTCCATTATTATATTGTTTGAAACAGTATTGTTGTATTAGATAGTATGTAAATTGTGTGAATTTAATTTAAAATTTTAAATAGTTTATTTGTAAGTTACTCGTAATTATATTGTTAAAATTAATTGTGTTAAATTTGGCAGTGGCTATAAAAGGGCTTTTTTTTTACAGTGTGTGCAATTTGAGGCTTCAAAGTACTGTTTAAAGTACCGTTTAAGCACCGGAACCGCTTCAAAAGTTCCGAGTAGTAACCGGTATCTGAAAAAACCCAACCGATACCCAACCCTACTCCTGATGCTAGTCGTCGCCACTGTACAGTGACCCAGAAATCCCCGTTGCGCATGGAACTTCCTGTAGTCTATTATCTAAATAGTCAAAAACCGCTGTTTTGTTACGGAGCTGTCAATTTTCACGGGGCTGTCAATCACCTGCAACATCTTCATTCAATCCATTGGTCAATGTGGATGATCTGTCAGAGCCAATAGGATCAAGGTACAGTCCCCAAATCCATGACATCAACACACACTTTTTCTATAATATAATGGATTGGATTTATATAGCGCTTTTCAAGGCACTCAAAGATGCTTTACAGGGTTCCAGGTTCCATTAGTCATACTGGTGGTGGTAAACTACGATAGTAGCCACAGCTGCCCTGGGGCAGACTGACGGAAGCGTGGCTGCCATTCAGCGCCTACGGCCCCTCCGACCACCACCTCAAACATACAGCAGTCATACACATTCACACGAGGCAAGGTGGGTGAAGTGTCTTGCCCAAGGACACAACAACCATGACACTGGTGGCAGAGCGGGGATCGAACCGCCAACCCTTGGATCATTGGCCAACCTGCTTAACCACCTGAGCCACGGTTGCCCCAATAAGTTAATGGTATATTTTCCAAAAAAGACATAGTTTCATGCAATCTTAACACTAAGGATTTTAAGAAATTAACAGGCTAAACAACAAACTTCAGCTGATATTTCGGCCAGTTCCCCTTGTAAATTTTTTTTTCATGTCATGGGACTTCCTAACATAAAAGGTTAAAAAAGAGAAGAAAAGAAAATAGCGTGATTGACCTAATATCGTTCCATCTCGTACTATGCTTATAGCAGCAGTAAATTGACCTGGGGAGTGAAACTTGTGTAGTTCTGGGAAGTGTTTTCAGGACCATGAATGCATTCAATTCTTAAAAACTAAACATAGCCTAGTGGATTCCTAGGTAGCGCGGGTGGCGGGGGGCAGCCGCTCATAGATTCGCTCGGCCGAGAGGGCGACTGCGTCGGGCTTGTTTAATTATTCATTCCAAGTTCACATACGTAGCCAATTGAAGCCAATTGAAATGGCATGTTTGAATTAAGCATGTAATTAAGGATGTAATTGTCTCAATCTCCTCCGGTGTTTATATTTTCTATATATTTTTTTAAATCAGTATAGGCTATGGTAGTATGTTCGACCATGGTTAAATAAATGTTTAGGCCTAGAAGGATTTCTAGCAATGTTTTATTCGCAAAGACTGCAATACATTTTATAATATAGTGCTGTCCGTGAAATGGAAAATCCGTGTACGAACGACGTAGGAGTGTTTCTTAAGAAGACTCCTAAAAGACCGTTTGGGAACCACGACTAGGTAAACAACTTTTGTAAGTCATAACGTAGGAGTCTTCGTAGCGCGCTAAGAGTGGACGGTATCGGGAAACCGGGCCCAGTTGTCAGACAATGGAAAACTTGATAAGGACATATATAGTCATATATATCATATGAAATCTAGCAAGTAGTAGCAAGCAATATGGCTTTATATCTGGTCAGTCAACTGCACTTCAGATACTAACAGTTCTTGATAAATGGTCACAAGCTTTGGATAGAGGACACTCAGATGATTCCATGTAGACTTCATATAGCCTTTGATACAGTTCCTCATACAAGACTGCTTGCCATGTTAAAAGCTTATGTTTTAGGGGATCAGTGTCTTTTTTATGTACATTTTTACTGATGAAATTGTATGCGCTTTACTGGGACATCTTTCCTCACGTGACAACAACTCAGATACATCAGCCCAGTTAAGCCAAAGGGAGTATTATGAATCAGATTTAGTCTAGCACCAGTAAGAAGCTCACTAGTCAAACCCTCTAAGTTTAATTCCTGTCATTCATCTCATCTCTTTCTGCACATTTGCTTTAAGATTTTGAAGGACTACACATTTCAGTGTGAGCAAATGAATTGGTTTGTGGTCAGAAAGTATTTGGCTACTGGGCGGCAAAGCCCACCACACCCATTCCCCCTCCAGTCTGCTCCAAGTCTTTTGTTCCCCTCTCGTCCCCACGACAACCACACTGACTTCCCGCTTCCTCCCAGGACCTCCAGCCACAAAGAGCCCTAAAAATAAATCACTGGACCCGAACACTGTTTTGTCACCATTGTTCAGACATCAGCTGTTTATCCGTTCAGCTTATTTTAGCTGTTAGTGGGTCAGAGTATGGAGAATTTTTAGAAATAGTACGAGATAGTCAGATAAAAAAGTTGGTCATGCTAAGTAGGGTGGAGAAATGAGGGTTAAAGACATCACAAGGGATATCACAATGTTTCTAGACCAGCTTCAGAAAAGTGTTTCTACCAATGCATGACATACCATGGGAACAGTAAAACAAATGCCTATTTAATGAGAAATCAGTGTAATTTCTGTGCGTTCTGGTGACTGTAGAACAAGATGATTCTGTGTTCTTATGTCAGCCCCTAGTGAGTCTGCATTACATTGTGAAGTTCTAGCAGGGAAAGAACATAACCTCTCCTGTATAAAATGTGCTTTTGAAGAAAGGAGAAGGAGAAGCATAAAATAAGAAGCTAATTTAATACTTTACTACGTTAATAAGTCTCACCTCTTTTTAACAATTCTTGAATGAAAGTGTAATCATTATTACGTATGCTTCTTTATAATTTTTTTTATTCGCCAAGCTGAAATCACACAATACAGAGAACATCAAGCTGAGGCGGCCGCCCAAAATATTTGAGTTTAAGGGGGTATAAACATGGGCTGTAGAGGTTAGGACTATTAGGGCCACAGGAGAGAAAACAATGAGGACATTTTTTTCACACACATATAAGTCGAAAACAAGTATAAAGTCGACAGTTCCAGAGACGGATGGGAACCTCCAGGATCAATAACTCAAAAGCAAAACACAAACGATGCATCTTTGCTATCGTTATGAGCAAGCCCCAACCTCAGCGATTTTTACCAGCATCCAATAAGGAAGTAGTCTCGCAAAGCCAGACCAAACTACAGCAAGTAGTAGGGTCTGGAAGCACTCTGTTTAGAGCCGTCTATTCGGGTGGGGAAACCGGGGGAAACTGGGCTAGCCTGTTTGTATTTGTTTAAACCAATCACAATCATCTAGGGCGGGGCTAACCCCGGGAAGCAGCAGCGGTGTCCTGCAAAATAGTGCCGGGGGGGGACTTATTTTGATGGAACGTCTTCACGTCCAGAGACTGTCAGAGAAATGGCTAAACCCGCAAACGCCACACAAAAACTATTAAAGACAAAAGGAATATACATAGTGTGTTGCTTTCTAACCAGCATGTCAAGACACCATACACTTTAGCCCCCGAGGAGCTCACGGGATAACTTAACCGGAGTTAACTAGCCACCCACGTAGTGTTATCTCTGGTAACATTATCATCGGCGGTTGAGAGGACGGCTACGGCGGTCGAGTATAATTTTTAGCATTCGAGAACTTATGTCACCACCTCCTATCGCTGTAGTCAGAGCCGTAGTCCGTCTGTTTACAGGCAGAACAGGGTTTTGACGTTGTGAGCGCTACACCAACTGCAGCAAGTAGCCGTAAGAGTTGCTAGGTGATAGTGGAAGCCGTTGGAATCTTTCCCCGTCGCTAAAACACCGCTGCATAGTCCTTAATTCACCAAAGAAAGGGAACGGCGGATCTTAATCTAGCTGGTTATAAGGTCCGGTGCTCAATTCAAACCCCCACGCTTCATTTTCCAGAGTTTATGAGGGTATTTCTGCCCGGGGGTAGTTGTACAATGAAGTTGGACAGCTAGGCTAAGCTAGGATGCATCCCGGACCGCCGCCGCCAATATTATTATCCCGAAGTATCGCCACACCTTATTTCTGTCTACAGTAATGTGACTTCTCACACCCTGTGTGTGTGTGTGTGTGTGTGTGTGTGTGTGTGAGAGAGAGCGCTGCACATAAGCACACGGGTTGACTGTGAGCGAATTGTTTCCGAATTTGAGGGGGATCACAATAGGGGAAAGCCAGCAACCGGAAAAGGAGGGGGCTGCGTCAGGGCTGCGTAGCTTTTCGACGCAAGCGAATAGACGCTGGCGGAAGTGGTCATGCCAGACTAATAAGGAAGTGACCACAACTGTAGTAACCGGAAGTGCCACTGGAGGGTGGTGCCAAGACCGAGCAGTTTTTCTTTGACTCACTTGTTAGACAGGCCGTTTTCAAAGTCTTATTAAACCTATTTAAAGCCTGGGCCACGAAACCATTTTAGTCTGTATGTTTAGGTCATATCTCCATGACAACACTGAGGGGAGTGAATTTCTTTGGACCAGGCTAGTTTTTATTCTTTTGGAGGTTAAAATGTATTGGCGCGATCTCTTGAGTAACAGCTCTCCGCCCGTTGTCCCTCACTTTGCCTCGGAGGTATACGTCAGCTATCTCCCTCCCCCTCACAAAATGGCGATGTGCACAAACCAGGATTATTGGATGCCGTGTGAATAACTGAGGTCAGCCTGGATGCTACATCCATATTATTTACTATCTATGGTTATGAGGCAGGCTCCAACCACTTTTTACTGAAAAAATATGTCCTCTTAGCTCACCCAATAACATTGCTCTCTATGCAGGCTGTGAGACCAGGACGCCATCTATAAAAGGCAATGGCTCTTAATCCAGAACACGTTTTGTCAAAATCAGCGAATATCTAATCACCATCCAGTCCAGTGTTTAGCAAGCCTCGCAGCGAACCACACAGGCTCACTACCAGCTCATTGGGGCTCAACGCTTTGGCAAACATTAATTGTAGATGATTTGACACTCCTAACTTTTTTTTTACTGAGGGACCGTAATTATTACTCTCCACCATACTTTATCTTACTTCTTACTTCTTATTCTTCCGCCACATTTTCTAGCTGCTTCTCCTCCCACACCGTTACACGCAGACATGCAAAAATGTCATACAACGTGCGCCCCAACCCCACGGGGTGTGCTATTATACAGTTTTTTAAATTTCCGCTAGGGGACGCTGTTATTAAGCCCCGACTGAAGAAAGTTTGAGAGGCCAAGCCCCGCACACCGTAAATCTGTTTGACTTGAAATTTCTCACACAGGTGTATGTTAGGGTGCTCTACAAAAAAGCCTCTGGGACCATAAAAACATACCCGTAAAAAGATTAGTAGGACAACTTGAAAAACATGGCCGCCATTGACCAAAAAGTTTACGCAACAAATTGGCCATAACTCCTTAACCATAGGTCCTATCATCATCAAACTTGCTGGGTATGTGCAGAAGTCATGTGGTAGCATGTCCCTAGAAGCTTATCGAGATTAACCCATAGGGGGCACCACAAATGCCCCCTGACTCTGATTGACTTGACATTTCTTACACTTGTACAGCTCATGGTGCTCTACAATATATCCTCTTTACTGCATTAAGCTCCTCCCCTTTACCATGTTAGGCTCCTCCCCTTTACCATAGTGAGCTCCTCCCCTTTACCTTAGTAAGCCCCTCCCCTTTGCCACGTTAGGCTCCTCCCCTTTACCATAGTAAGCTCCCCCCTTTACCACATTAGGCTCCTCCCCTTTACCCCGTTAGGCTCCTCCCCTTTACCATAGCAAGCTCCTCCCCTTTACCACATGAGGCTCCTCCCCTTTACCACGTTAGGCTCCTCCCCTTTACAGTGTTAGGCTCCCCCTTTACCACGTTAGGCTCCTCCCCTTCACCATGTTAGGCTCCTCCCCTTCACAATGTTAGGCTCCTCCTCTTCACCATGTTAGGCTCCTCCCCTTTACCATGTTAGGCTCCTCCCCTTCACATGTTAGGCCCCTCCCCTTCACCATGTTAGGCTCCTCCCCTTTACCATGTTAGGCTCCTCCCCTTTACAGCATTAGGCTCCTCCCCTTTACCATGTTAGGCTCCTCCCCTTACCACATTAAGCTCCTCCCCATTTACCATGTTAGGCTCCTCCCCTTCACAATGTTAGGCTCCTCCTCTTCACCATGTTAGGCTCCTCCCCTTTACCATGTTAGGCTCCTCCCCTTTACCATGTTAGGCTCCTCCCTTTACCATATTAAGCCCCTCCGCCTTTACCATATTAAGCCCCTCCTCCTTTACCATGTTAGGCCCCTCCCCTTGACCATGTTAGGCTCCTCCCCTTTACAGCGTTAGGCCCCTCCCCTTCACCATGTTAGGCTCCTCCCCTTTACCATGTTAGGCTCCTCCCCTTTACAGCATTAGGCTCCTCCCTTTACCATATTAAGCTCCTCCTCCTTTACCATGTTAGGCTCCTCCCCTTTACCAGGTTAGGCTCCCCCTTTACCATGTTAGGCTCCTCCCCTTTACAGCGCTAGGCTCCTCCCCTTTACAGTGCTAGGCTCCTCCCCTTTACCACATTAGACTCCCCATTACCATATTAGGCTCCTCCCCCTTTACAGCATTAAAGGGGGAGGAGTTGTTAGGCTCCTCCCCTTTACCACGTTAGGCTCCTTCCCTTTACAGCATTAGGCTCCTCCCCTTACCACATTTGGCTCCTCCCCTTTACCACGTTAGGCTCCTCCCCTTTACCTTTATAGCCTCTCGGACCATAGGGGTCAGCCATGATTATTTTTTTCGCCGCCATTGCCCAAAATGTTTACGCAGGGGCGGGGCTTATTAACAAATTGGCCATAACTCCTTAACCATAGGTCCTATCATCATCAAACTTGCTGGGTATGTGCAAAAGTCATGTGGTAGCATGTCCCTCTAAGCTTATCGAGATTAACCCATAGGGGGCGCCACAAATGCCCCCTGACTCTGATTGACCTGTATTACACTTGTACAGCTCATGGTGCTCTACAATATAGCCTCTCGGACAGTTTTTTGAATTTCCGCTAGGGGGCGCTGTTATTAAGCCCCGACTGAAGAACGTTTGAGAGGCCACGCCCCGCACACCGTAAGTCCGATTGACTTGAAATTTCTCCCACAGGTGTATTTTAGGGTCCTCTACAAAAAAGCCTCTTGGATCATTAAAGTCAACCTGGAAATATTTTCGGCTAATTAGCATAAACTGAAAAACAGGGTTTTATCCACAACTTTGTCAAGTTTTACTTTATCAACACCAAATGTCTCACGAAGCCCCGGGGGACTATGACGCACGTCTCCGAAAAATATTAGTAGGATAGCTTGGAAAACATGGCTGCCATTGACTAAAACGTTTATGCAGGGGCTTAATAACAAATTGGCCATAACTAATTGACCATAGGTCCTATCATCATGAAACTTGCAGGATATGTGCAGAAGACATGTGGTAGCATGGCCCTCTAAGCTTGTCGAGATTAACCCATAGGGGCCCCCACAAATGTGAAAACCATCATTAAAAAATGCAATGTTTGACAGGCCACGCCCCTCGACCCCTGACTCTGATTGACTTGACATTTCTTACACATGTACAGCTCATGGTGCTCTACAATAAAGCCTCTTGGACCATAGGGGTCAGCCATTATTTTCTTTCTTCCCTAACTTACATGACCTGAAATACAGTGAAGTCACATTCACTCTGTGGATTTCCAACCTATCATCACCAAATTGTATACACAGCATCAGAGGACGGCCACAACTCGGGACTGGAGTTCGGAAAGCCCGCGGCGGCGGTTCGTAGAAGCTTTCTGGCCCGGCCGAGGCGCCGCGCGAAGCGGGGATTGGCGGCCTGCGCAGGGCTGCCCGTACTTTCAAAATCTCCGCGGGATTTTCTGGTTTTGTATTGTATCTTGTACAGCACTTTGGTCAACTGATGTTGTTTTTAAATGTGCTATAGAAATGATTAAGTACGGGCCCTCAAGTATTGAGGGCCCATAACTTATTGTAATCCACCATACTTTTCCTTACTTCTTACTTCTTATTTCTTCCGCCACATTTTCTAGCTCTATCTCCTCCCACACCGTTTCACTAAGACATGCAAAAATGTCACACAACGTGCGTCCCCACCACACGGGGTGTGCTATTATACAGTTTTTTGATTTTCCACAAGGGGGCGCTGTTATGAAGTCCCAACTGATACAACTTTGAGAGGCCACGCCCCGCACACCGTAGGTCCGATTGACTTGACATTTCTCACAGAGGTGTATGTTAGGGTGCTCTACAAAAAAGCCTCTGGGACCATATAAATCTGCATGGGAATATTTTCAGCTAATTAGCATAAACTGAAAAACAGGGTTTTAACCACATCTTCCTCAAATTTCACTTTAATGACACCAAAACGAAACCTTCGGGGGACAATCTCTGAAAAATATTAGTAGGATAGCTTGAAAAACATGGCCGCCATTGACCAAAACGTTTAAGCAGGGGCGGGGCTTATCAGCAAATTGGCCATAACTCATTGACCATAGGTCCTATCATCATAAAACTTGCTGGATATGTGCAGAAGACATGTGGTAGCATGTCCCTCAAAGTATATATTCATGTTAATATACGTGCTTGAAAAACATGGCCGCCATTGACCAAAACGTTTAAGCAGGGGCGGGGCTTATCAGCAAATTGGCCATAACTCATTGACCATAGGTCCTATCATCATAAAACTTGCTGGATATGTGCAGAAGACATGTGGTAGCATGTCCCTCAAAGTATATATTCATGTTAATATACGTGTTAAATCCCCCTTTTTCCTACAGTGATCCCTTATATGGTGTGCACGCTTCATAACACAGGTCTCTCAGTCACACACTCGGCATGTATTCGGCAAATTCACTTTTCTGGGATCCCACAATCTGATATCCAATCAGAAGAGAGAACGCTGGGGGCGCCCTTAGCTCAGTTGGTAGGGCGTCCCCCCCATGGGCCTCGGCCAGCAGCGGACCGGGTTCGATTCCAGCCCGCGGTTATGCCTCATTTCCACCGAGTAGAGCGGGTCGGGTCGGAGCGGCTCAGAGAGGGACAGCTCACTTTTAAGAATCCGACCCTACCCTTAATGGTAGGGCGGGGTTTAGGCTGGACTGCGATAGCCGCCGCCAGAATATGGGTCAAACTATCGGGCTGTGGAACAACTGTAGTCAAGCCAGCGGTCTCTCGTTTTTGCTTGGTCAAACCAGCCGCATCTTTACTTATTCCCCCTGTGTTGTTGTGAGCATAAACGCACAGAGACGGCTCGGTGCAACTGATACAGACAGTGAGCGAACAGTGCTGGCTGTGGCAGCTACGTGACATCGTAGCAGTGGGACACAGTGTAACCAACTGATTAATTTAATCACGAGGAAAAACACCACACAATAAACAGTGCTGCGCTCACATTTTCGCCAAAACACAAGACTCTCTTCACTCTTGCCGAGGTGACTACACACGGCGGAAATGATTCTTTTGACCAATAAACGGACGGCATGTGTAGCTCCGCCTTTTCGGCACCCTTTCAGGCGGCTGGTACCCCAACGGAGGAGTACCGAAATTAGGAGCGGCTCAGAGCAGTTAGGTGTGCTTAAACCGTACCCTACCCAACTTTTGGCAAATGAAAGGCCAAACTTCCCGGATGGAACCGCTCCGATCCGACCCGCTCTACTCATTATCTAAAGGAACCATTTCGCTCACAGCACCTCTCTGGAGTCCACGCCCGTGCGTGCGCGCATATTTTTGTTAATATCTCTGTGAAAACAGGGTTTCAAAATAAAATGAAAATGTTGTCTGAAACTACAGATTCTCATGTTTCCAGGGTATGTTGTTGCGATACTGTCCATCCACTACAGCCTTAGAAAACACCGCAAGAAGTGAGCCTCCTTCTCCAGCACATTGTGCGTCAGTCCATGCGCCATTGGTTGGATCTGCTTGTCTGCTTGCACTATTGGTTGGATCTGCTTGTCTATCGATGTTTCACCAATCAGCACTCAGTAAAACACTAGGGACATCCCAGCTTACCGTGGGACCTGTTTTTTTTTTACTGAAGGGAACAGGAGTCATTCACTTCCGGGCTTCACTGATTCGCTAGCCCTCCACCAATCAAATTGCTCCAACTGAAACAGATTTGTGTCCCCGCCCCCTCCAGACTCTCCGACGGCGATTATCGGGCCGGTGTGTCCTGGCCTTAAGTTGGTAAAAACTGTGTGTCCCTACCCCCACACACTAGAAGGTGCTAACTACTAGCCAAACGTGAGTTGACTTTTATTTTTTAGCAGATAAGAACAGGAAGTCGTTGCCTTGCAGCTCTCCAGTCAATAGCAGTGATTTCCGTGTTTTCCGATTTATGCAGTGAAATGAAAACAGAGGACAGAAAGCTTGTCATTTGCAATACTGGCGGATGCAACTAACGTTCATGAGGCTTCTATAAAAGCTGCATGAACGCCAGTGATGCATTTTCAACGTATTTCCGCTCAGGCAGGTGGCGGCAGTTGAGTAGGAGGTCCCTAATGTGGACAAGTCACTTTGCTGTTTCCACTATCAAATGAATGCGGACACATCGGACACAAGAGACGTAAACCACCTCCGAATGTGGTTTTTGTGATCCGATCTCAATGCGTCTTGAGAGTGTTTTCACCTGTAGTTAGAGCTGTATTCACGTGATCCGATCACAAAAACCACATGTTAAAGACAAATGGAAACGGGGTCTGAATCTTTCTTGTCCCTTTTCCCTGCTTTCACAGACAGGACTCAGAGCTGCCTGAGTCTAGCCCAGCACCAGCTTCTTCCCTGCCCAGCACAAGGTCCAGATCCAAAAGGAGCACAGGTGTTAAGCTGCGAACACACCGCACTGGCCCCCTGCGGCGGTTGGCCGCGTGAACGCAGGAGGCTCGCCGCTTGATCATATTGGGCCATATATTCCTGACGCCGACGCCGTTTCTGTGATCAGACCCGTCACACTTACGGTGCAACAACAACAACAACATGGTCCAGCTGTGCCAAAAAATACAGATGTAGGTACACTGTGTAACCAGCGGCAGTCATGTCACAAATAGCATTAAAACAGCATGAAGACGCACCCCGATCGCAAATACACACACATTAAGCAACATACTAAACACAATAACAACAACAGTGTGTGCTCAGCGGCAAAAATAAAGGCAGACATCAGCCTACCTAAAAGTGAAAGTGCGTGGTCTGGTGGAGGACAACATCGGTGCTTCGCTGTACTATAATGGAATTCCACACGGACACTACCGTCAAGTTTGGGTTCATATTATCCTCCGGAACAGCACACATCTGGGTGAGTTTTACTATGCTAACCACTAGATCCAACTAGATTGGATTAAGACATATACCGAACTAGACACTTGAACGGACCGTGTCACTTGTCTGAGTATACATGGCCTTTCAGGAATCGGATAAATGTCCGATGCATCTTCCATTGAGAATGCATTGTTAGCATTGAAGCTAGCGGGACCTAAAAGCCTTGTTAATGTCTGCTCATTTGTTTTATGCTAATGTTAAGCTAGTTAAGCTAGCTTTTGTATAGTGTGTGTTCATTTGTATGAATATATTGTAAAGTCAGTTTTTTGTATGTTTTCTACAGTTTTACAAAACATCTGAAGTAATCGGAAACTTATCAAAGGCCTAAACCCTATCTTGTATCCTGGGCTTTATTTCAAGGAACCAACTTCCTGTTAGCTATCTGCTAAGCTAAGCTAACAAAGAGCAAGAGCAGAATAGTATCTATTCCTAACAGTTTTGTCATGCTAGCTTGTCAGGAAGGGGCCAAGTAATGCTCCAAAATCGGTCTAGTCCATGATACAGATTCAAAATAATCCTGAATGGTTATTTCTGTGCTGACCCCAGGTGCTGCCCAAATGGCTCCAACTGCCAAACTGGGTCTACATATATATAAACATGAGCTGGCCAGGTTTAAATTAGAATGCCAGGATGAAAAAATAAAAGACCTGACAACGGAGAGAGATTTCATGAAGGGACAACTATCTGAATGAAAGAAAATAATTACTTTTTTCAACCATTTTCACCCTTTTGCAGATTCCATGTCCAAATGGCTTAAATGCTTATTGTATGTAACCTGTCTGCTATCTGTCTAATTGTGATCAACGTTTCTTTGTATTGTCTTTATACAGTAACAAGAAAGACCAGCCTGACTCAACCTTCCCCTGAGGCTACAGAAAAGCCCGACTCGGATTCGTCTAAGTCAAGTCCGTTGTCGTCTGACTCCTCCTCAGACGATGGGAAGAGGAAGTATAGCAGAAGTCAGCATTGTACTGTTGCAGAGGGGGCCAGCAGTAGAGGGCTTTTTTTTTTTACCACATACTGTATTAAAATGATCTGTTCAAATGTATGCATTAATAATTTCACTGCTTTAGTTTGCAACCAGACAGCCATTTATTTTTGCACTTCTTTTCGAGTGTAGTTCAGCCATGTATTAACACACCATCTCGTGTCGGAGCAGAGCAGCGAATAAATCATCAAATTTGAGTTAAAGCAGCTGATTCAGGGTTCGACATAACGCATGGCCCGTAGGCCCGGGGCCAGTAAAATCATATGCAGGGCAAGTTGATTGGCCAGTCACTGTCCCGCCCGGGCCAGTCTTTTTGTATACTACATCATGGTTCATTGAAATGCGCGTTGAGAGTCGTAATGAAAGCAGTGTTTATTTAAGACTCAAAATAATAAACCTAATATAAAATATATTTTTTAATGAAAGGCCAGTGGACAAACGATGCGTGGGCGTTTTGACAGGTGGAGCAACAAGCGGGCGCACTCTCGCTCCGTTGGCAGAGCTGCCTACCGTCCGCCTGCGAGTCGACAAATCAATCGACTTACTCTGCCCCCTTTCTTTCTTCCCACAGCAGAGGTTGAGGTGCAGAAAATGAAGTGAAAACTGCGCTTTTCCTTTAGCTGCCGCCGTCATGTTACAGTATTTGCATCAAAGCCGTAATGGTAATACAAATGAGAGGCTTTTTTTAACCGCTGTGAATGCGTCTCCAGTGATTGTGTCGGTTGTAGACAGAAACCAACGGAGGGACTCGGCTCACTGGACAGTTCCTATAGTCGCGCAGTTTGTCTGCCGACATGGCACTGTGTTTTCAGGCTCGAGACAGAGGCTGTGTCTTGATTCAGGTATTGCATGGGTATTGCAGCCTACGAAGGCTGCATTTGAAGACCGATTGCGTCATAGCGGCGCGCAAAGGCTGTCCCGTTTGCAAGGCTCCTTGCAAGGCTCCTCATATGCGGTCGTGAAATGCAGCCTTCGTTTCACGGTTTTGAAGGCTGCATCAGATGGATCCTTCGCGGCCCAACATATCCCAAGATTCATTGCGTTTTTTTCAGAGATTGCATAAAATAAAATAAGAAATAACAAAACAGCAACGTGTTCTTAACTTTTATCTTCCTTTCTTTTTTTTTTGTACTTTTTTTTCTTTTCGTCTGGTAGACAACTTATTTTTCTTTTTTCCTCCGTTGACAGGGCTGTCTCCGTTGGCAGCAATCAGGGTTGCTAGGCAGCACAGGAGCGGCGAGTCGTCACGCAAGGTAACGGCTTGTTACGTAAACCGGAAATGCTCGTAAACCGAGACCTGCGGAGACCGTCTCATTTAACAAGGCTCGTTGGCCTTAAAACCGGCCTTAAAATCGGCCTTCATAGGCTATAGCCTTCATAGACCGCGAGACTGCGTCCTACCAAGTGCGTGGTCTCTGAATCAAGACACAGCCATACAATCAGATCGCGGAAGTCTTTCCCATTGAAATCGCTAACGGGGGGAATATCCTCGGTTATTATTTTAGCCACAAACCACAGTTCATCTGCGCGACGGCTCACTCACTGGCGAGATCTCACGGTGAAACGCTGCTATGCTCGGACGAAGGCATTGTGTGTTTCTAAGGTGATTTAACATCATAGTCTCAGACGAGCGTTTAACTTTTGCTGCATATTTTGCACTGCATTGTTTTTTATCGATAATTTGAAAAAATGGTCCCACACCGGACTCTTATGTGAAGCTGACACTTCATGCTGAAGTGACGCTCCTGCAGCGCGCTCACGACCAGACGTCAACTCGCATACACGGTGACATCTCCTATTATAAAAACGGCATAACCCCCTGATTTTCGGATTTCTATTCTATTTTTAAAGTCAACTTGAGCGCAAGTGGAAAACCGGTCATTCGGTCGACACATTCACATCCCTAATGCATATAGAGAAAGTAATAAAAACAGCCTACCACACCACAAAGAATGATCAGACCTTCATCTCTTATTTTTTTTTTATGTTTGAACATGACTTCTGCAGGTAAACTATTCATTAAACTGCCCAAATTCAAGAATAAAAACAATCATCAAACTATTGGACTTTAAAATACTGGCCGACCCCTTCAACATACTTTCAGTTGTAGGCTTCAAATTCAATATGTCTGCCTGGTTTTATATTATGTGTATGAGCAATATCAATATTTCATATAATTAACTAAAAGAAAAATAACCAAATCTAAAGGGAATATCTATACTTTACAGTATAGATATTCCCTTTGTGGTTATTTTTCTTTATTTTTCTAATACAGGTATTATAATTATTGACACTAAATTATGAAGAAAAAAAAAGTGTGTGCAGGGCCAGTGAAAATATACAAGGGGCCAGTAAAACTCGGATCCACTGGCCCGGCGGGCCAGTAGGAAAAAAAAGTTATGTTGAACCCTGTGATTTACGCAGTGGTGTAGTCTAGTTTTTTGTAGTGGGTATACTGTGATGATTCCCTCCTAGCCTCTTCTTGAATATGCAGCATAGCATTTACACATTAAACATATGGCTTACACCGTGGTTAGTTTACAATTTTGTTGTTTCTGCATTAGGTGCAGCAAAGGCAAAAACATTTAACACCTTAGCCTGCCTTTAGATACACAGAATTTCTATTCCCAAATACAATTGGGGGGTATGGGGGTCTCCCCCAGATTTTATTTTATGTTAAAATTGTTTCCCGCCCTCCCGGGAGATTTTTTTTGACCTTTTTTAAAGTGAAATGCATGAATCTGGTGCACTTTGAGAGGCTGAATCTGAGGAATTGTGTGAACAAAGAATTTGGAGACACTGGGTCGGATGAATTAGAAGCTATTGAAGAAAGACACATGGATTTTTCATAAAAATATTAATTTAAAATAAAATATTATGCAGGGTCCTCTGGGATGGGCTTGGTGCTCTTTTTCTTTTATGGGGCATATTTCTCTGTAATATAAGGAATGCAATTAAATGCAGTGAGAGGAATGAAGCATAAGAACTCTGTTGTCCAGCTATATCTTTTTTTCCACAGATGAGGCTGAAATAGGCTGTAGACAATACACAGTGCATGGGCAACTGAGGGCAGCCCCATTTCCAAATGTTTTTTTAAATTAACTCTCGCTCTGGTTTTCTCTCGTTACTCAGTGCATGAGTTGACGTGGTGAATCAATCAAGCCACCTAAGCCTATGATAATTGACCGTTGTGTTTGTTTTTATCGTATCTCTTCCATGACATAAACTGCACTGATGAACCGATCTTGAAGTGCTCGCAAAAGTTAATATGAATTTAAAACGGGTTATGCAAACTGAGAATATTACTTTTTCCTCACTGGGAGAAAATAAGTCCCTGCGCGCTTTTGGTGTGCTCCGACAGCACCGTGCGCGTCTCCCGAGGAGACTACTGAGCTGAATGTTGCGTTGCGCTGCCAGTATTTTCATGTTGGACATCGCCCTTTCTTTTACCCAACAGTCCGCAATGAAACGGGCCGTGGGTAATGCCTGGTCTCGCTTATCTATTAAAAGTCTGTTGCGACTTCCACAGGGACACTGCGCACAGGTTGAATTTATGAATGGAAGTATGTCAGTTAAGTTCTGTCACTATCGAAATTGTTACATATCATTTCGCATTTCTTAGTGGGCATACGGAAATGCTGGAGTTTCTTAGTGGGTATACTGCGTATACCTGCGTATCACGTAGACTACACCACTGGATTTACGTAGTAATACATGGCCGAACCAAACTGACAAAATCCTACATTTAGAGAACAATTGAATAGACTTGTATTTGTTAGGTTAGCAATTATATATGTGGTGAAAAGGCACTTTTCTGCTTGTCCTATCTGCAACAGTATAATGCTGACTTCTGATACAGCAACGTCTCGCCTAAAGTCTTATAGTGATGATTGCCATCTCCATAAAGTTACAGATTCAATATGCAGAAGCAACTCATACAACCCCACGTCGTTTTATATTGTTTTCCCTACAACATTTTTTTTTTAAATTATTGTTTGATGGAAGTTTTTTTTGCTCTACTTGTTTAATTGTTTTGTTGTTCTTATTTAAGGCGAGACACCCCAGGTGAATAGGGATTTTTTTTTTTACTTATAGATATCATCATGAAACTTTGCCAGTTGATTACTGACACTAACACAATTATTTTTTGTATTACATGTTTTTCTTTAATACTTTATTAAATATGCAAATATGGCAATATTTAACCATTTATGCGTAAATTTGGGTCATTTTTCGAGAAAAAAATTGAGATGTTGGATAAAGCCAGAGTTAAAATCTCTATTTTATTTTAAGCACATATTAGTTTCTAAAGTTTTTACAGAACAGATTTTGTATACAGCCTTTTTTTATTTAATAAATCAAAAAATACTATGTACATGTCTTATAAATGCATTTTAGGCATGTTTTTAGGAGGAAAATGTATCATAAATCAGACAATTAACAATATATTAACAAATCCTTCTGTAAAAACCTTTAAAATAGTGCTATGAATGATTATAGAAAGTTTGGTTGATGTCAGTGGTCTAGAAGTTTTAATATCTTTCTCAGAGTATTGGAAAAAGCTCATTTTGAGAAAACGGCCGTTAAAGATAAAAACGTGAATTCTGCTGATAATCACTGATTATAGCTAGAGTAATTTATTGAATTAGGCCCTGCACCCCTCAATGCCATATAGGCATACCACTGCTTAACATATATAAACCATAGCATAACAAACATTTACATCCACATGCTAATTTAAACGTGATTCATTCATTATTAGCCACTGTCTGTCAACCTGCTTCGGAGTCGGCATAGACGCTCTCTCTCCCCACCATCTCCCCTCTCTGATCCTCTGACCGTCTGTGTCTCTCCGACGTGATCGACGTGATTTACATGTCTTTAACACTTCTCCCCTTCAAATGGCGATCATGTAATGTCCGTAGCCAATTGATTAAGTATTTTTTTTTGTGTTGGTTTGGCATATTTTCGGCGGTTTCCCCATTTTATTTTGTGATTTTCGAGCTACCCGCGGCTAGCATCACGTGATGCCTTTTAGCGAATCACATCGTCAGAAATGTGCATTAGCCAATGAGGTCGCGTTCCTAGCATTAAATCCCTCCTCACACTTTCCCGATTGGTTACTAATACAAAGGAAAAGACCATATTTGGATCCGATAACGCTGTGCTTGAGATCCAGGGCTTTCCAACAGTACCAAGATTATTATGTTTCATACAGCGGCTGCGCCCGCGGTGCTGTAGCCTATGTTACGTTAGAATGCTCACTTTTGACGAATTTAGGAGCAAAATTCAGATTTAGTAAAATAAACACCTAAAACGTATATTTTGGACCTTTTATCCATACTAGTATGAAAGAAGACATGTTATGGAAGCTAAATAGACAAAAATCTCAAAATTGACCAGTGCTCAAAAAAACGATGTTTTGTCTGCCGTGTCTCGCCTTAATATTTTAAATTAATAGTCCAGTCTTAATCATTGGACACTTGAATCGATGTAAGGCAGCATTTTTATTTTACAAAAGCTATTTTTTTTTACACTTAGTAAAATGTTGTTTCTGAAAGTTCTGGAAAAAAATCTGATTTTTACAAATGCACAGTTATGTGATTTTTTTCCTTAATTATTGATTTTCACAAATATTTTAGAGGAAAATAAAAATATATTTTTCAAAAGAGCTGTCTTAAAGTGTGTTTTGGTGCTTAAGCGTTATTACCTGTTTAATAAAGGACTTATTAACCTTAATAAGCATTGCTCTCGCTTTAGATCCAGTACCTTCAAAATGCATTATTACCTGTTTAATAAAGGATTTATTAACCTTAATAAGCATTGGTCTCGCTTTAGATCCAGTACCTTCAAAATGCATTATTACCTGTTTAATAAAGGATTTATTAACCTTAATAAGCATTGCTCTCGCTTTAGATCCAGTACCTTCAAAATGCATTATTACCTGTTTAATAAAGGACTTATTAAGCATTGTTCATAGAGCATAGTTAACTGCTAATAATTGATTAATAAAGATGTGTTTACCTTCATAAAGCAATAAACAATGCTTAGTAAAGGTTTAACAATGACATAATAGGCAGGTTAGTAAGACTCAATAAATAGGTTTGTAATGCTTTTATTAACAGCTATCAGAAACTCAAGACTTTTATTAATGCTATTAAGCAATCAATAAATAGTTAAGAAGTTTCTTATAAGTGCTTATAAAAGTCTTATAATCACACTGTCAACATGTTTATTATGTTATTATTAACACTTATATATAGTCTTATTAACACAAATTAATGTTAATAAGCATCTAATAAGGTCCTTATTACCTATTAACTAAGGCTCACTACAAGAACCTTAGTATAAAGCGTTACCGCATGGTTTACACTTTATATTAGGGGGATGCAGAAAGGTTTGTAAATGACTTATTAATAATTTACCAATGATTTGTTACTACATTTTCATGATTTACTAAAAGTTTTATACATGACTTACAACACATTTGTGATATGTTAACATTGTTAATCATCTACAAATACAGTCTTGTGCAAAAGTTTTAGGCAGGTGTGAAAAATGCTGTAATCTAAGAATGCTTTCAAAAACTGAAGTTTTAATAGTTTATTTTCGAATAATTAACAAAATGCAGAGAAAACCCCGTGCAAAGATCAGAAGAGAAATCTAAATCCAGCAGTGCCATCAGCTCAGAACTGGCAAAAAGCAGTGGGACCCAGGTACACCCAGGGCCGCCGCTCCCTATACGCAGGGTACGCGGAGCGCGTAGGGCACCAAGTACCTTTTTTTCACACGTTAAGCTGTTCTTTCTGTTAGTAAATGCTGTTCGCAAAAACTCATCACTACAGCAAATGTGCCAAAAAGCAGTCGCAGAGATATTGCAAGGGCAAAAAAATTTGTCTCGCACCCTACGGGACAATTTAAGCTTTGAACACCCAAAAGCTTAGCAGCGGCCCTGGGTACACCCATCTACTGTTCTCATTAATCCTGACCAAATCTTCAACTAGATTAGCAGAAACTTGCGATGAACTTCCACCATGCGTGTTTTTTCATCTTCTGCTCTAAGTTTCCTTGGCCGACCACTGGGTCTACAACATTCCCTACATTCGAAATTGACAATTGAAACCTTTGGGAAAGCTTCTTGTAGCCTTCCCCTAAACCATGACAATGAACAATCTTTGTTTTTCAGATCTTTTGGGAGCTGTTTTGATGATCCCATTCTGTCTCACTTCAGCAGAGAGTCAAAGAGAAGTGCAACTTGCATTTAGGCACCTAAAATACATTTTCTCATGATTAAACAGACATTTCTATGAGGTTCAAGGCTTAACAACATAATCCAACCAACTTTGTGTTTAGAGTCATCAGTTTTACATGCTGTTACAGGCATTAAAATCAACAAAACCACAAGGGTACCCACATTTTTGCACAGCCAGTTTTTCACATTTTATTTTATTTCATACAACCAAATACTGCTTTTCAAAAAATCTTTGTTTGGAAAACATCCCAGTACTTAGCTGTTCCTGGTAAATTAAAGACATACCACTTTTATATTTTTTTTGTGAAAGCAGAGTCAATTATAATGCCGGCTGAGAGGGGTTCCCAAACTTTTTCATATGACTGTATATGACTTAGGAATCATTTATAAGGGCGACCGTGGCTCAGGTGGTAGAGCGGTATGTGTATGACTGCTGTATGTTTGAGGTGGTGGTCTGAGGGGCCGCAGGCGCTGAATGGCAGCCACGCTTCCGTCAGTCTGCCCCAGGGCAGCTGTGGCTACTATCGTAGTTAACCACCACCAGTATGACTGTGTGTGAATGAATGGAACCTGGAACCCTGTAAAGCGCTTCGAGTGCCTTGAAAAGTGCTATATAAATCCTATCCATTATTCATTATAAATGAATATTATTATAAAGTGTAACCGTTATTATAATTAACATTTTAAAAATGAACTCTCCTCACCCTTCAGTGAAAGTGTGGGATGTAAAATGTCCATTGCCTCTACTGAAATACACTGTAAAAAGCTCCCAAAAGACAAGCTCAAAGTGTATTGAGCTTTTCAAAAACTTAAACAAAAAGGAGGCATTCAGTAACCCTGTTGAAAATACAGTCTGTTAGTTATGTAAGCTTCTGTTTCCCATCGGTTCCAGTGTGTGCATAAATAAAGCCCAAAGTCATTTAAGAACACAGCTGTGGTGTTACGGATACAATAAACAACCTTGGCAAGGATTTGGTTGGTTGTCTAAGCTGGCACTGCTTTGCTCTACTTCTTCCTTGCTGGTTTTGAGTGAGTGTGCTCACTAGTGTCATGAAGGCACTAGGAGGTAAAAGCAGAAGTGCCTTCCCATCCTTTTATGGCTGCTACCTTTGCATGCCGTGTTTGTTGGATTGTTCAGACTGTCCCCCTTTTTTGAAGCACAGACTTGTATATGTAGATTTCTACTGTTAAAATGTTGGTGAGGCCAGTGATATCATGTGAGACACAGTGTGACGCTGTGGTTGGCTCTGAACACTCATCATGGTCTACTCATCCCCACTTGATGTGTTACTTACGGTAAAGGGAGGTTGGATTTTGTATTATAAAATCTACAGCTGTCCTCTGAGCCATAATCATTTTAAATTCTCTCTGCTTCCACTCCACAAGATCTAAAAGCAGAACACCTTACTTCCTAATGATAGGTCAACTCCTACCATCAAGACTCCACTTGATAAAGGGCTGTCTTGTAAAACATTGACTGAAAAGCTTGCCATATATGACTGCGTACAGGCAGTCACACGTACAAAGGTTTACCCACACAACGTGTCCGAGGAAGCAGGTGTTGGACTTGCCTTGAGGGAGAGCCAGATGTAGTGGGAATAGGGAAGGTGAGCTGAGGAAACACAATGCAGAAAAAACATTTGATCTACGGAGAGGAAGAAGAAAGTAATGGAAGTGATGGAGGGATGACACGCACTGAGGTCAGGAAGGAAGGGGGAACAGGGAAGAAGAGCAAGCAGTGAGTGGGGTTGGGTTTGCATAATATGTGTACAGGAAGGGTTTTCTCTTATGCCACATGTGGTCTAGCAGATAGCCAGGGAGGGCAGAGGCAGAAAGTACAGCTAAATAATGTACACAAGAAGTGGCAGCTGCCAGAAAAATCCAGCCCATCTTTCACAGAGACCTGCAGGATACATTCTAACTAGCAGAGCACTGGACAGGCAGTTAGCTTCTGTCTCATTATCTTAATGATAACACACAGTTTGCAAAGGTTAATTGTGGTCTTATTTTCACTGTGATATGTTTGGATGAGATTGATCAATACAATTTTGAGAAGATGTACACTTTATCCTTCAAGAATAATTCACATTATCACAATGTTTCAAGAGAAGAGGTCAAAATGGGCAACCGTGTACATTTAAATGTTGCTACTTGGGTTATTAAATTAGCATTTCTATTCTAATGGCTATCTGCCATTTGCAGAGCCGGCCCGAGGCATAAGCGAACTAAGCGGTCGCTTAGGGCCCCCGACCGCCAGGGGGGCCCCCTCAAAAAAAAATGTTTTTTTTTTTTTTTTTTTTTTTGTGTGTTTGATATTAACATCATATTATGCAAATGAGAGTTATCATACAAAAAAGGAATAACATGTTTTGGTCTAGATAATTAATAGCCTAAAAATGTAATCAGTTCATCTGGGAGGTAATCTGAAATTATCTGATCATGTCACGTTCACATCCATGCACAGTGTGTATTGAGTTTATTTAAAAACAATTGGAAATGGGGCTGCCCTCAGTTGCCCATGCACTGTGTATACAATCATATGAAAAAGTTTGGGAACCCCTCTCAGCCGGCATTATAATTGACTCTGCTTTCACCAAAAAAAGATAAAAGTGTTATGTCTTTAATTTACCAGGAACAGCTAAGTACTGGGATGTTTTCCAAACAAAGATTTTTTGAAAAGCAGTATTTGGTTGTATGAAATAAAATTAAATGTGAAAAACTGGCTGTGCAAAAATATGGGTACCCTTGTGGTTTTGTTGATTTTAATGCCTGTAACAGCATGTAAAACTGATGACTTTAAACGCAAAATTGGTTGGATTATGTTGTTAAGCCTTGAACCTCATAGAAATGTCTGTTTAATCATGAGAAAATGTATTTTAGGTGCCTAAATGCAAGTTGCACTTCTCTTTGACTCTCTGCTGAAGTGAGACAGAATGGGATCATCAAAACAGCTCCCAAAAGATCTTAAAAACAAAGATTATTCATTGTCATGGTTTAGGGGAAGGCTACAAGAAGCTTTCCCAAAGGTTTCAATTGTCAATTTCTACTGTAAGGAACGTTGTCAGGGAATGGAAGGACACAGGCACAGTTGCAGTTAAACCCAGGTCTAGCAGACCAAGAAAAGTACAAGAGCGGCATATGCGGCGGATTGTGAGAATGGTTGCACACAACCCAAAGATCACCTCCAAAGACCTGCAAGAACATCTGGCTGCAGATTGTGTATCTGTACATCATTCAACAATTCAGCGCAATTTGCACCAAAACATCTGTTTTTTATAAAGACCAAATAACTTAATTTTTGTCTCATCAGTCCAAAGCATTTTCTTCCAATATGAATCTGGCTTGTCTAAATGAGCTTTTGCATACTCCATGCAACTGTATCTGTGGCGTGGGCGCAGAAAGGGCTTCCTTCTCATCACCCGGCCATACAGATGTTTTGGTGCAAATTGCACTGAATTGTAGAACCATGTAAAGATACACAATCTGCAGCCAGATGTTCTTGCAGGTCTTTGGAGGTGATCTTTGGGTTGTGTGCAACCATTCTCACAATCCGCCGCATATGCCGCTCTCGTACTTTTCTTGGTCTGCTAGACCTGGGTTTAACTGCAACTGTGCCTGTGTCCTTCCATTCCCTGACAACGTTCCTTACAGTAGAAATTGACAATTGAAACCTTTGGGAAAGCTTCTTGTAGCCTTCCCCTAAACCATGACAATGAATAATCTTTGTTTTTAAGATCTTTTGGGAGCTGTTTTGATGATCCCATTCTGTCTCACTTCAGCAGAGAGTCAAAGAGAAGTGCAACTTGCATTTAGGCACCTAAAATACATTTTCTCATGATTAAACAGACATTTTTATGAGGTTCAAGGCTTAACAACATAATCCAACCAACTTTGTGTTTAAAGTCATCAGTTTTACATGCTGTTACAGGCATTAAAATCAACAAAACCACAAGGGTACCCATATTTTTGCACAGCCAGTTTTTCACATTTTATTTTATTTCATACAACCAAATACTGCTTTTCAAAAAATCTTTGTTTGGAAAACATCCCAGTACTTAGCTGTTCCTGGTAAATTAAAGACATACCACTTTTATATTTTTTTTTGTGAAAGCAGAGTCAATTATAATGCCGGCTGAGAGGGGTTCCCAAACTTTTTCATATGACTGTATAATGAACATGGATTCAGGAAAACAACAATGCAACAGCAAACAAACTACAATGCAATGGACTGTATAGAGGTAAGGTGCAACGAGATTGTACTGAGATATGGAAATAAACAATTAAAGTCGGGTGAAAGTTGTAAAAAATAAATATATAAATACTTAGTTTTTAAAGAGAGAGAAAGGGAGAGAGAGAGAGAGAGGGGGAGAGAGAGAAAGAGTGGATACACTGAAAATGTAATTAATTTACATAAAAAATCCACTACCTCTATGTGCAATACAACTCATTCCAGGCCTGTGGGGTGTCTGTGTTAAGATAGGGCTGTCAGACAATAAGGGATCATCATATTACCTAACGCAAGGTGATATTCTTCTGTGTTGACTAAGATATTAGAAAAAGTATTTCCCCTTGAATAAACCTGTCAAATAGCCAAGGAAATAAACATTGTATTACACAGACAGTTGATGACTGTTGCTAAAGTACCGCAAGGAGCCTGGGAAACTATCACAAATGATGAAACTGGTTCTGGATAACAAGCAGCCTTAGGTCTTAGTCTCCTAACAGAAATCACTGCATGTTGTGACAGTACTGAAACATTCCACCAAAATATCCCCATTGTCGTACTGTGGCAGCAGCAAAACGTACAGTAGATTGACTGATGATGATAGCAGTATAGAACTGCCCCTGATGAGGTATAAATCTGAATATGATCCCAGACAGCACACACACACATCTGTACACAGTGTTGGGAAAGTTTACCTTCTACATGAACTAGTTTAAAGTTTAGTTCACACATTTTAAAATGAACTAGTTCAGTTCATAGTTCATAATTCAAAATGTTTCAATATGTTGCTGCGAGCTATTATTTTACACATAAAGGTAAGATTTTTCTCACCTGGATCATCACTGACCTTTTCAGAAAATAATTTTAAGTAATCATACGAAGATGCCGTATTACTGGTGGAGGCAGAGTCTGAGCTAGTCCTGCCATGGACCTATTAGAGTGCTGATACCTTGATTTGTTTTTGCCTCCATGCTTCGCATTTTGATGCCGCATGCAACGGTGCGACTCTGTTGTGGCTGGTGTTGCCAGATTGGGTGTTTTTTCCACTGCATATTAAGGCCTGTTTATGGTGTTTTAGCCGGGTTTTCGACTGGAAGGCTCTATAGAAATCTGGCACTCTCTTGAACGACAGTAAACTGTGAGAGAGCACCGTTCACAAACGTCAGAATGAACGCATTCACAATAACGTTCATCAGGCAGAAATACAGTACATTCAGTTCACGTTCGCCCCAAATATGAACGAGTTCATGAACAATCGTTCATTGAACGCGTTCAGGCACAACCCTGTCTGTACATGCATAGACTTGCATGATGACACAAAAAACAAGGCAGAGATACTGTTAAACAGGACACCGCAGTGAGAATGAACAAACAGCACTGTTCATCCAGACCCCTGCAACATGCAGCCATCTGAAATCAAAGTAGAAATGGCTTTTTGTAGGGAAGCAAAGGAAACCCTCTCAACAGTTACATAAAACAAAAAGCCCTGAGCCTGTCTCTCTGTCTGATACACACACACACACACACACACACACACACACACACACACACACACACACACACACACACACACACACACAAACAGACACCACGCAGGCATGCACTCACAAGCCTATGCATCCAACAACAACAGAACACATGCACACACACACCTGACAGGGAGAAAGCCATTATTTGCAGGGAACAGCCCGGGGAGGCTTTGACTCAACCACCTGCTCACAGTCAGTCAGTGGCACAACTAGAGCTCATTGCATCATACCAAACAGTGTTAGCTGGTTGCTGCAGTAGGAACGATGAACAGTGATAAAGGATTCTAGGTGGCCTGTAGCTAAGAGTGTGGACTGTACAAACTGCAGTTATTTTAGAGGAAGACCTACTCCCACTATAAGTCTCAGGGAGTTCAAAAAAGAAGAAAAAAGAGGTGAAACAAAAGCCACACGTGTCACAGTGTACTGTATATATCACTAGTAGCCAGTGCTATTAATTTATTCACAAATAATGAGATCTTCAATGCAATGAATCACACACCCTGACGGATGAATTCTGAATGCATCAGGAGAGCATGTAAAGTGTGTGTATCTGTGTTTTGCTGTGAAGAGGGTAGACTAATTAAAGAGGACCTTTGATACTTTTCGACTTTTTTGACCTATAAACGTTGTTATAATGATTTATAGTCATGTTTAACCATACTAGCGTATCAAATAATTACGTACATGCATTTAGACGTATTCCCTGCTTACCGTCTGGGGTGGCTATGCAGAGCACTAAACACTAGGGCAGCCGGTCGAGAATTCACTTGTTCAAATTTCCGGGTATCGTGTTGTCACGTTCTCGGATGTTTCCATGTATGGTAATGCTGCTCAGGCAAGTTCCGGCCATGCCCCCACCTTCCTGCTTTCAAATCTCCCCGCGCGCTGCTAGAAATGTTCCGGAAGGAAGGTAACCAATCACAACGGAGTGGGGTTTGCAGGAGGGGGGGGAGGGGCGGAGAAGCTCAAAGCAGTGTGTGGAGCAGACTGCTGTGCTTTCTAGGGTGAGAGGAAGAGTGTCCCGAAAATCTACATGTTTTTTTGTGATGTGATTTGTGTCAGGTTGCTCTATAGCAGTTTTAACAAGAAATTAAGGCCAGAAAAGTAGTATAATAGGAGATCTTTAACAAACACAAATTATGTATGTGTGGTTAAATGTCACTAACATGTGCTGCTCCTCAAATGTGTATACAAGTGTGTATTAGTATACTTGCCCTTTTTTCGTCACTGTCCTACTATTTGGCGAGTCAGCCACTGCCTGCTGACTCATACGTACATATCATTAATAGATATGATTATGAAGAGACAGACACAGTTAAAGGTGAAGTGAGCGATATATTTATGTTAATATACGTGTTAAATCGCTCTATATTCATACAGTGATCACTTATATAGTGTGCACGTTTCATACCTCCGATCTCTCAGTCACCCACTGTGCATGTAATCGGCAAATTACATATTTCGGGGATCCCGAAAGTGGTATCCAATCAGAAGAGAGAACGGTACAAACCGCCACCCATCTCACTGCCGGTGCACCAGCAGAGCGACAGATGGGTGAATGTTTATGCACCTACAATGGCGGAGCAGGTAAAAATCCTTCCCAATGTCTGTTTTGATGGTTTTTATCATGTTTTATCACACTTATGGATCTGAGATGATGCTAGATAACTCGCTGCTTGAAGACCGCAGTGCATTAATGTGGTGATGTAGGGACGACGGAGGGGACTGCTAACTGCACTCACTGACAGGAAGTTAGCTAAAAGAACCATTCCGTTTACAGAACCTTTAACCATAACTTATCATATAAGATTCTTCTTGAAACTCTTAATCTGCATGAAGGCCTTAACAAGAAAACCCCCTCTTTTGACAAGTTGACGGCAGAGCTTTGGGACAGTATTAGTAACACACAGTAAACTGTCCTCTCCTCTGCATAACATAGGAGAGGAGAAATCCATTTCAATGAAATGGGGAAGGGAGGCGTCAGCATTAGTAGTTAATCCACTGCAGTGAGAATGCTTTCTGTGCCGGCGGCCTCTAGGCTCAAGTCGTCCTAACAAGAAGGCTGGAACATGTACTGCACTATAGCACCAACAACAGACCCTGACATGGAATCCATACCAAACAAGCAAAGCATAACTTACCAGAAACGGGACAGCAACACACAGATTTAAATTTGAAGCATCATCATCTATCCATGTCATTGCACTACAGCTGCGTTACCATATTATGTCATAATGTGCATAAACATATTCATTTTTACACTGTGAGGTCTCTTCTTTTTTTCCCTTCAAGTTTGGGTCCTGTACCAGAGGCCTGGGAGACGGAGGGTTTAGCATCTTAGCTGTTCTTAGGACTGTGCTCTCCTGGACAGAGATCTCACATGTTGTTCCTTGAATGAGCTGGTGCCACTGTCCCAGTGTGGGGGACAAGGCTGTCGGACTGCGGGTACAAGTGCGACAGTCTTGGGGGGGCCCAAGGCCCCCGATCTTCGAGGGAAGAGGCTTTGGGATTATTAAAAAATTCACAAAGCGGACTGGGTTTTTTAAAACTTTAAAGCTTTTTGGTAATTCTGTGTCTCCAAATTATTCCATAAAATTGTACTAAATAGTTCACATAGGACATAGTTGATTTAGCCTTAGTTTTCTTCTAAAAGTGCACCAGATTGATTACTTTCAAAGGGTCAAATTTTTCTTCCGGAGGAGCATTCCCCCGAACCCCCCTAGAAGGTCCAGGGTCCCCAACACAGTCTCCCAAATTCCTTTGACAAACACTGTATGTGTGTATGGTTATTAAACGTCACCAGGGGGGTGTTTATGTACAAGTAACGATTTGGTCATTCATCAAATGAAATATTTTGGAGTTGTCTGGCCCAGAGAGCCATGTGTATTGTAATGCCTCGTTTCTACCAAGTAGAGCGGGTCGGGTCAGAGCGGCTCAGAGCGGGACAGCTCACTTTTAAGAATCTCGGTGGTGTTTCCGCCGTTTAACAGTTTAGGCTGGACTGCCATAGCCGCCGCCAGAATGTGGGTCAAACTATCGGGCTGTGGAACAACTGTGGTCAAGCCAGCGGTCTCTCGTTTTTGCTTGGTCAAACCAGCCGCTTCTTTATTTATTCCCCCCGTGTTGTTGTGAGCACAGAGACGGCCCGGTGCAACTGATAGAGACAGTGAGCGAACAGCGCTGGCTGAGGCAGCTACGTGACATCGTAGCAGTGGGACACAGTGTAGCCAACTGATTATTTTAATGACGAGGAAAAACACCACACAATAAACAGTGCCGCGCTCACATTTTCGCCAAAACACAATACTCTCTTCACTCTAGCCGAGGTGACTACACAAGGCGGAAATGATTATTTCGACCAATTGTGGTCAAGCCAGCGGTCTCTCGTTGTTGCTTGGTCAAACCAGCCGCTTCTTTATTTATTCCCCCCGTGTTGTTTTGAGCGTGTATTTACTACTATCTAGGCTATGGCGTAAACACACAGAGACGGCTCGGTGCAACTCATAGAGACAGTGAGCGAACAGTGCTGGCTGCGGCAGCTACGTGACTAGCAGTGGGACACAGTGTAACCAACTGATTAATTTATTGACGAGGAAAAACACCACACAATAAACAGTGCTTTGCTCACATTTTCGCCAAAACACAAGACTCTACACTCTTGCCGAGATACACATGGCGGAAATTATTCTTTTGACCAATCAAATGACGGCAGTGTGTAGCTTCGCATTTTCGGCACCCTTTCAGGCGGCTAGTACCCCTACGGAGGAGTACTGAGATTAGGAGCGGCTCAGAGCGGTTAGGTGCGCTTAAACCGTACCCTACTCAACTTTTGGCAAATGAAAAGCCAAACTACCCGGACCGAACCGCTCCGATCCGACCCGCTCTATTCGGTGGAAACGAGGCATAAGACAGCCTTTCAAGGGGCCCATCAGGACTTTTTTTATAGGGGCCCAGAATTTGGTGCTTACGCCCCTGGTGGGGGATACAGCCCTGAGTGCACTGTTGAAGCACAGCTGCACCTGATATCCTGTCTGGTACGGTCCCCCTCGGCCTCCATTGTTCTTGCGCCGTGATTAGTGCTTCTATGCTGTCTCTCAGACAAGCGTTTTCCAGCAACTGGTATAATTTCTCCATACCAGCCACCTCTCTATCTGTCAATGGTACATGCATTGCAGGGGCTGGTCCTTCCTTGATGGTTCCTTCTCATCATTGGGTTTCTGCTGCCTGAGATACTCACTGAGGCGGTCATCACTTAGGTCATTGTGGATAGTTGCTAAGACACTCATTAGTTATTGGCCCTCCAAGGACCCTCCATGCTTGATTTCAGTGGCCTTTATCTTTTCCTTTGGCCAGGTTATTCCATCTGTTCAACATACTCTGCCTGCCCTAGTCCACTTATGTCTTGTTCAAGAAGCCCATATTACATTACATTTTATTTAGCTGACGCTTTTATCCAAAGCAACTTCCGTTAAGTGCATTCAACAATGAAGGTACAAACTCAGAACAGGAATCACGTAAGTACTATAGTGTCAAATAAACCACAAGGTGCCACACGTAAGTGCTACATGGAGATGTAACAAGTGCAATTTTTTTTTGTAGTTTCGTAACACCTGGCGTAGACCTAGTTGACCCTAGTTGATATACAGTCATATTAAAAGGTTTGGGACCCCCTTCTAATTTTGGGGATTTTTGTTCATCATTAGCTGGGATTTCAAAGAAGCAAATTCCTTTACATATATGACATACCTTAGGGAAACAGAAGCAATTCAGCAGTGTCATTTTGTTTATTGGAATAATAGAAAATATGCAATAGGCATCATAACAAAATTTGACTGGTGCATAAATTTGGGCACCCCAAAAGAAAAATGACATCAGTACTTAGTTGAGCCTCCTTTTGCAAAAATAACAGCCTCTGACGCCTGCGGTAGCCTGTGATGAGTGTCTGGATCCTGGATGGAGGTATTTTGAACATTCTTACATACTAAAGCGATCCAGTTCAGTTAAATGTGATGGCTGCCGAGCATGGAAAGCCCGCTTCAAATCATCCCATAGATTTTCGATGATATTCAAGTCATTGGACTGCAACGGCCATATCAGAACATTGTACTCTTCCCTCTGCAGGAATTTGAACTGTGTTAAGGGTCATTGTCTTGTTGGAATATCCAACCCCTGCGCAACTTCAACTTTGTGACTGATGCTTGAACATTATCCTGAATAATCTGTTGAAACTGGGTTGAAATCATCCAACTATCGACTTTAACCAGAGCCCCAGTCCCTGAAGTGGCCACAGCATGACCAAATTTGACAGTAGGTAGCAGGTGTTTTTCTTGGAATGCAGTTTTCTTCTTTCGCCATGCAAAGCGCTTTTTATAATGACCAAATAACTTAATTTTTGTCTCATCAGTCCAGAGCATTTTCTTTCAATATGAATCTGGCTTGTCTAAATGAGCTTTAGCATACTCCAAGCAACTGTATCTGTGGCGTGGGCGCAGAAAGGGCTTCCTTCTCATCAACCATACAGATGTTTTGGTGAAAATTGCGCTGAATTGTTGCACGATGTACAGATACACAATCTGCAGCCAGATGTTCTTGCAGGTCTTTGGAGGTGATCAACCATTCTTGTTATGTGCAACCATTCTCACAATCCTCCACCTATGCGCTCCTGTTTTTTTCTTGGTCTGCCATGCCTGGGTTTAACTGCCACTGTGCCTGTGTCCTTCCATTCCCTGACAACGTTCCTTACAGTCGACATTGACAATTGAAACCTTTGGGAAAGCTTCTTGTAGCCTTCCCCTAAACCATGACAATGAACAATCTTTGTTTTTCAGATCTTTTGGGAACTGCTTTGATGATCCCATTCTGTCTCACTTCAGCAGAGAGTCAAAGAGAAGTGCAACTTGCATTTAGGCACCTAAAATACCTTTTCTCATGATTAAACAGACATTTCTATGAGGTTCAAGGCTTAACAACATAATCCAACTAACTTTGTGTTTAAAGTCATCAGTTTTACATGCTGTTACAGGCATTAAAATCAACAAAACCACAAGGGTTCCTAAATTTTTGCACAGCCAGTTTTTCACATTTTATTTTATTTCATACAACCAAATACTGCTTTTCAAAAAATCTTTGTTTGGAAGGCATCCCAGTACTTAGCTGTCCCTAGTAAATTAAAGACATACCACTTTTATATTTTTTTTGTGAAAGCAGAGTCAATTATAATGCCGGCTGAGAGGGGTTCACAAACTTTTTCATATGACTGTATATACTGTATATTAGGGCTGTTAAAATGAACGTGTTACATTTTTAAAACGCAATTAACACATTCGCAGAATGACCCACCCGATACATCCCACCAGCTCTGCACTTGTCGTCGCTCTAACACTATGGATCTGCACAGCGGCACGCAGCCGGCGGAACAAAGCAGCACGTTTTGTTTTGACCTGCTAGTGTCCACGTGTGTGTCGCGGGCGGCAGTTGCTGTCAGAAGTAACAGGAGGAGCAACATTGTCTGCTTGGTTCACACAAACACACACACACACACACACACACACACACACACACACACACACACACACACACACACCGTGGACTGCAATCAAGTTGTATGCAGGAATGCAAAGCTTGACCAGAAATTAATTAATTTAATGTCATTCACACATATAAAAACACCCAAATGTATCCATTGATTCAGAGGCCTGTTTCAGGTAGCAGGGTTTACAAACTCTGAGTTTAAACCTGCGCTCTGAGTTGCTCAACTCAGAGATGAGCAACTCTGGGTTTTGGGTTTCAGAACAGTGGATCAGTGTTGGGTCAATCAGCTCTGAGCGTGTTCACTCTGGGTTGATCGTGTGTGTAAAAGCCATCGTCAATCGATCGCTGATAACATGATTCACCATGGAAACAGAAGAAACAAATGCTTGATCCTCCCACTTCTCCACTTCTCAAAAAAAATAAAACTTCTCCGTTCCTCCCACTAGAGTTAGAAATATTAACGAATGAGTTTATGGTATGGAGAAGAATTAACGGGGATATTATCTCATAACTCTGATGTAATCACCTTGGCAATTCAGAAAAAAAACGGAGCAAACATTTTTTGTCAAGAGCATCATTGCTTCCGTATGAGAAGCAATAGTCTATTTTAAGAATTAAGTTACGCATATCAGCAGCAGGAAAAGTATTAAGCTGGTGCCGCACAGCATTGCTGACAGTGTTATTATATATATTATATTCACTGTATTATGTAGGCAAGCTATAATAAACAGACTGTCGCTTCTTTTAAATGGGGAGCGAAAGACATTAACGTCAGGCACATTAGGTGACGGTTTCCATTGTAGAGCCTGATTGATTTATTACCAGATCCCTTGATCTCAAGTGATCACAGTTTAAATTATTATATAATTTCTATATTCATATTAGGCTATTTAACAAGGCTCGTCTGTGACTTTGTGATCACACAAGTGAACAGTAACGATCGCGTGCAGCCGCAGAATTACATTTCAACCTGACAGAAATCTGTTCAGTGGCACAGACGTTAAAAAACTCCTATTAATAAAAAAAATAATTATATACATACAATACAAATAGGTTTATTAATCTGAATGTAAAGCATGTTCCTGATGTGTAAGGTGGCTGCCTATATTAACGACACGAGGGCTGGGAACAAGGCTGCTGATCAGATAAATGATCGATCAAACGTAAAATCATCAGTACATGATAAAAACATCCCGATGGAGATTTCTATGGAGTGATTTTGCTTTAAACTGTACAGGGTCGCGTTGTGACTGTGACACTCTTTTTTCAGTCGGAGCTGCAGCGTAAAGTGAAAACAAACTCAGAGTAGTTCAAATCACCTATCCAGCAGGTTAGACCCACGGCGTATGTTGCCGCAGTAACTGACTCTCGGTTGCGCTGAACCTGCTTCTTGAAACGGAAAACAGAGAGTTTCCACTAACTCAGAGCGAACAAACTCTGGGTTGCCTCAAAACCAGCTACCTGAAACAGGCCCCAGGCGTAGAACCCCAAATAAATGCCATTCTATATATTTGCTCAGAGGCATAGCAAAGGGACAACCAAATTGAATTATGGTGTGGTCAAACTAAAACATCATGTGGTTGGATGCTGTTTTAGTTTGATTTGATTAGATTTTTCAGTATTAACACTAACATTTGGATTTCCCATGGTTAAAAAAAGCAAATTTCATTTTTCATTTCATTTAACTTTTAAATGTATACGTATATCCACCTTATGTCATTCACCTTTCCGTTCCTACAACAATACACAGAAAATGAGAATTCTTTGTGCATATTTCGATTGGCGATTAATCGTGATTATTCATGATTAACCCATAGCTACCCTGTGTGTTTAATCTGAATCGAAAAATGTTAATCGTTTGACATCCTCAATATATATATATACACACGCACACACTCACACACAAGAAATTGAAAGCGTTATGAGTCCATCTCTGCCCCAGGGGAGGACCACGACACAAAAGTGCCCATACAAAGGGAGCGTCTCTCTTTCTCTCTGTTTCTCTCCCACCCCTTCCTCTCTCTCACCCCCACACTTTCTCTATTTAGCTCACACTTTAAAAAGGCTTCCTAAAGGTAGAAGCAAGAAGATGAACAAGAGCTAGCGAGTGTCATAGCAACAACATGCTCTGGCTCACTAGGACTATTTAGACAAGCAAGAACAACTTCAAATCAGAGTAGTATCATCTCTTCAAAAGATGCCGTTTGTTAAAAGTTCAATGTAAAGACGTGCCATGATGAAAGCAATGGGCTCATGAAGCCAACGTTGAGTAGAAAGCATCTCTCATGATAATGGACCAATTATTGTACTACAGATGTTGTGGTTCTATTTCATTCCTACTGACCGCCAGAGGCGGTGCTTTCAGCACTGGATGTTCCATCGCGCGCATGCGCAGGTCGAGATCTTATACCAAAATAGTCACCTGTGACACCTGGGTGACCCGAGAATATGTATATATTCCGGAAGTCACTCGAGGATCTGTTCCTTCTATCTTCTCGCGGACTAGCAGGTCACACACATTGTTGTGTGTATACCATTAGCTTGTCGCAAGTAGCTTTGTAACCTAAGGGTTGGTGCTTCGATTTGACTTCGTCCTCCAAAGGCTGCGACTTGCAATTCGTTCGATTTCGGCTGCGGCCGGTCAGGGGTGAGTAAAGTGTGAAGGCTACGCGTAGCCGGCGGCTATCGCGGAAGCTAATATCACCTTTCCACCTTGCTTTAATTGAGCTTGTCAGGCGGCGGCTGGTTTCACAGTCGCCGTGTTATTCTTTTGTTCGCACCGTTGCTTGTGTGTTTATCGCTAAGCCTGGTTGCTAATTGTATGCTCGAATGTATTGTTTTTCTAGCATTGTTGACTGTTGCTCGGGTGCTAAGTTTGCCTAGACCGGTTGCTTACTCTGATTTAATCGACAGCGAGCGGCCGCCACAGTATTTTGTAGCTTTGTCGCACTGTTGCTCGGCTGCTGAGTTCGCTTAGAGCGGTTGCATAGGCTACTTTATTTGCTCGTCAAGTGGGCGGCTTCGGGCAGAAGTCGCTTTCACTGTTGTATTTGAGCTGTGTCGCTCCAAAGTTGCCCGGACAAAGAAATGTTTTTTGACCACACACAACCCAAGTCACAGCTGGGTTTATGTTTTGTATCTTGTTTAAAGAAAGTGCAAAAAAACAAGACAAATGTTTTAAACTGCGAGTCATTCACCAGGTGTGTCAAGAAATATCAGGGGGCCAAAAGCATGGGCTTGGCCTCTATACTAATGTAAACCGTTTTCAGTCCTATGCAACCCGATAAGCTTTCACCCTGCGTGGTGGCTGCTGCTATCGATGTATGAATGTGTGTGTTTGAATGGGAAAAGTGTGTGTGAACAAAGGGGTATACTACGAAGTAAACTCAACAGAGCCAGGCTCTCTTTTCTTGATCTGGTTCAACATAACACATACCCTCGCTCAGAGCTGACCGGTACCACGAATGCAGTTATCAACCTCTTATGTTGAACGAGGGTTTCAGCTTCAGGCTCTGTGCACGCGTCATTTGACTCTGCTTCCACACAGAATGGACTGATCTTGTGCCGCTAACTTTACACAAACGGACTGATTGCGAACAGCTGGGTTCGAAAAAAAGTGCGTCGCTGACTTCACTCAAGAGGAAGAGTTTGTCAGTCTGAATGATCACAGAACAGCAGAAAAGAGAGAGCTGAAAAAACTCTTACTGCAAATAAGGAGAGAGTGGAATGCTGTCAGAAAATTACTGAACTAATTCATTTATTTTACCGATCGTTCTCGCAGTGCGTAACGTGATATTGGAAAGCAATTAAAAGTTGAACTCAGCGGATTTAAACACTACACTGTTTAACTGATTTGCACTATGACTGTAAATAGGCTACTTTGCTATATTTATAGCACTAGGCCTATAGTCCCACACTTAAGAATGTCATTTAAGTCTGACACTGTCCCCAAATGAAAAGCCTATGTGGAAAATCACTTTGGTTTTGGGCCACATCAAAATTAAGACACTTTTGATTTAGGCTAATAGCCCTTTATTTGCATGTTACAAATACCAATAAATTAAATAACATAAATACAAAACCTGTAGTCTGTATTTTTCGGACAAATATGAATCTACTGTGAGAAGCTTAACCTGCAAGTCTGCAGCGATGTCCTTATGTTACAGCTGTCACCTCGACCGAAACAATTTATTCATAATTTCATCGCCCTCATCTTCCCCTGATGTTCCAGTGATATCTGGATGTGATGTAGGCTACTGTAGGCTTACCCATAAAGAGAAACTGAAGGATTGTAGGCTATAGCGCCTTTCATATGGTAAACGTCATGCGCTACTGATGAAAAGAAAGAAGCCTACAGTGAAATAATGTTGCAAACTGAAATTTTATGGAACGCTTTATTAAGAGCCAGTGTGTGTAGATCACAGGATAAAATAATTTGAGGGGAGAGCATAGAGTAACGCTGCTTAGAGTAGGTCTAGGCTATTTTACATTTACTACATCAATAACTGAAAGCATGTGGCAAAAAGCTGCAGTGCGATGTTACAGTTCACTCTGCTGTAAACCTTATGTCACGGCTTCGTTTCGTTCATTAACTTACTGATCAATAGCCTACGTTTACTGATTTAACTAGTTTACTCAGTGAGAATGTATTGCTCAGACAATATTGTCAGGTCCGTGGGATTTCCAAAGGTGTAGTTTCCTTAAAGGGCAGTGCTCTAAGAGCCGAATTTAAGCTCAAACTCGAAATAAAAACTGGTCTGAGCAGGCTAGCCGTGCAGCCTCTGTTACCACGGTGATCTAGCCAGGTAAAAAGAGAGTCACCTTTTGTGATACTGAAAACTCTGGCTTTAGACTCAACAGACCTCGCTCTGCCCTTAATCTCGCTTCATAGTACACCCCTCAGGTCTCTCTTGAAAATGAGACCCCGTGTCTCAATGAGATAACCTTTATAAAGAAAGGTTAACAAAAGGGGTTGAATAAAATAAAAGTGCTTCTCTGTAGGTACAGATACTGGACACAGCCCCATAAATGTTTCAGAGAAACTCTGCATCTCCCTCCACTAGAAAACCCCTGAGGCCAATCACACATCAAAGCATTGATTATGCAATGCCTGCTTTCCCCTCCTGAGCAGAACCAACTCTGGAGCTCATTTTAAAACACTGACTAAGGGTGTATAGGTATGACTAAGGTATGAGACTGACTAAGGTATGAGACTGTAGAGACAGCTTTGCAGGTTGACCGGGGCATATTCCTCACAAGGATCACCGAAGAAAACGCCAGTAGTGACCAGGAAAATGTCACTACTACTACTTGTTTTTAGCCGTTGCTAGGGACGCCAAAATAGCAAGTGAGCTACACGGCTCCTCCACAACAAAACCGGAACAACCAAAGACAGTCCACAAGCCTGCTTTTCGATGTTGGTGTAGCCCGCAGGGAACCAAGAAGAGACCAAAGGTCCACAAAAAATCACTTTTAAAATAAAATTGTCCAAAATTGGCCCAAAAATAGCTTGGAGAAGCGGCGAACAGACAGCGCCAGCGTCCTCTCTAGCTGATGTTTACATTCGAATCAAATACTTATTGCACTCAATGAAATGCAAAATAATTTCTATCTTTTTTTTATGTGATTTTCTTTTTGATATTCTGTCTATCACTGTTAAAATAAACCTAGCATTACAATTATAGACCGCTCATTTCATTGTAAGTGGGCAAACTAACAAAATCAGTGAGGGATCAAATACTTATTTCCTCCACTGTATATTATAACCATATGAAACAACAATAAATGTATGTTTTTCTTCTTTATTTATAGGCTAGATGTAGGCCTATTTATTTAATATTTTTAACCCCATATTATATCAAACTGTAAATCAGGCAGTAGTCCACCCCCCTCCCTCTCTCTACAACGTATATGACTCGCAGTCTAGCCTACAGATTTTAATGACGCACGGTTGTTATTTGCTGATGGCACAAAATAAACACGATCGCAGTATATCTCCATGATTGTTAACAATTTCGCAGTTTTTTCACTTTGTGCTTCCTGCTTCTTTCCACCCCATAATATCTGTCCAATGAATGAATGACACACTTTCGGCACACCTGTGGTTTTACTTCGTAATGCTGGTTCACTTGCAAAAGGGTTTTGTTTTGTTTGGTGTGGTCCACTTTCATATTGCCCCTTTTGCATGTGAACCAGCATTACGAAGCAAAGCCACACGTGATCTGAGGTCATTCACTCATTAAATATATGCGAAATATATCATTGATATAATATGGGGTTACAAATAATAAAAAGGCCTACATCTAGCCTATAAATAAAGAAGAAAAACATGAAATTATTGTTGTTTCATATGGTTATAATATGTAGCCCCAGTGTTTCCCCCAGCGCTTTATAGTTAAGGCGGCCGCCTTAGCAAAACCAGCCCCCCGCCTTGACTACTGACCGACCAAAAAAAAAAAATAATTAAATCTTTATTTTTTTTATTTTTAGTGCTGCACAATTAATGTACTAGCAAGCGCGATGTGTGATTTTTCATGGTCAGAAATGCGCGAAAGGCCGTGATTTGCGGTAAATAAATGTGCACATATGTCTCCAAGCGTTTCTCTCTGCTCAGACTATCAGCTGCTCTGTGTCGGGGGCTCTGCGCGCGCGACCGTCCCGCGCTGCGCGCGACTACGGCATGTACGCGGGAAACGAGCAGCAGCAAACCGACATTTAACCGGTGGCGATAATAAACGCAATGCGGTTCTATGGGGATATTTAGCTGAACAGAAAGAAGTGCTCTGCAAAGCTAGACTAGTTTAAAACTCCACATCACCGTGGCAACACAACTTATCGGCTCATACAGCGCAGAGAAAAGTCTGATACATGCATGAGAGTGATGGCCCAGGCACCTTTCAGTAAGTTTACAGAAGTGCACACTGTAACTGTCTTTGAAATGCATTTAGTAATTTTAAGGGGAAAACACATTGTATTATTTCAATAATTTAATTATTTTTCAAACAGCATGCTAGTGTAGCCATACAAGATTTATTTTTCTGAATTTTAAATGCTGCTTTATTTTTATGTTTTAAATTTGGAAATACATGTTCCAAAACAACCTCTGTATTTAAAAATAAATCAAGCAAGTAGGCTAATAATAACCATATATGAATTAATCGCATCACAGTATGCCTATTGTCCACAATAATCTCACAACAGCCCCCCATCCAAAAAGGAACTTTAAAAAGCACTTTGATACACATGTTAAGTGTATGGTCCATTATTTTTATTTAGTGTGTCTGCATGGTATTGCACCAAAACAGTAGAACTTTTCTTTAATTGTATTTTGTACCGTCTGCATGTTTGCACAAAATGTGCACATAGCAAACAAAATTGCACAACTGTAAGGTCAGTGTCATTCAAATAAACAGAACTATTTCTTTAGGGCGCATTGGCATCTTTGAGCAAAATACCCCCAAAATTTTCGCCGCGGCGCTATGCGCCGCGCCTCCTGTACGGCTAGACAGTGACCACCTTGACTAAGACATTTCCTGGGGGAAACACTGAGCCCTATGACAATGCCACGTTAAGTGGCTTGTAGCCTATGATGTGAAACGTCATTGTTACTTTTTGCTGCTGGACGTGCGGCTCGCGAGAAGAATAGGCTCAAGTTGACACTCAGCTGATTAAGCTGTGTATCAGCTGGGTGTCAGTTCGGCGCAGTTCAGCTCCAAACTCACACCGGGATAGTATTGACGGTCCCGTACATGGGAAGCAAAATAAAAACACACACTTCTTGCACAGCGTGAACCTGTTGGCACTGTGCGGGAGACGCTCCCATCTCCTTCATCTGATCCCTTAACACATTCAGCATTTTTACGCGTCCTCTCGATCAAATGTAATATATTGTTCTGGGCTCCCGGTCAAACCATAACTTTTCGTCCTAACAATGGTGACAACAACACTTTCCCATTATGTGAAGCTGACGGCAATTTATTAAAAAACACACACCACAAACGAACTGCAGCAGAGTGCGTTTGGAAGCGCACCGAGGCCACCTCTTCAGCTGGGTCTCGGAGCGCTTGTTTGGTCCGCCCCGAGTGCGATTGCTGTATTCACACCTGCCTGAAAGATGTGCACCGAAGGCGGAAGTGCACCTGAGTTTGTTTCAACCGAACTAAACACGGCATGTGTGAGTACACCCTAGGGGCCTTTCACACCTACCTTTTTTGGTTCTGACTTTCAGACTTTCCATTTAATCCAAACTTAAATTACAGATGTGAAACCTCCAGCGGATCACGGTCTGGACTAAACAGGTGGACCTTGGTCTGACCTAAAGAGGTGGTCTCGGTCCGGATTATACTGAACCATGGATCTGTCAGTGTCCAGTGCGCGGGCAGGTTTTGGATGGTTAAAATTTTCGAACCAATTACAGGAAGTCCGGCTAGAAATGAGCCGCTGTCGGGCGAGCTGTAGGAGCGGGTGCCGGGGTTTGCTGACGGGAGACGGGCGATTTTAATTACATTTTTTCTATAGGCCTAAAACTGTAGTCAAAGCAAGAGGTGTGCATTGCATGTGAACGTATGGGATTCAAGAACCGTCAGAATTGTTGGGTGGCCAATTAAGGATAAGTAATGGCCCGATGACATTTATCCACTAGCCCACCTTCTTCACGGATCACTCCCTTCATTATCTGATGAAACATTGACCGGTCATCTCCATATTACCACTATCAGTCCTGCTCCCTTATACATCCTTTAATCTCATCTACTGTATGCTCATGCCACGGGTGAAATGTGTATGCATAGGGACTTTATATCATATATACAGCATATTACTTACCTTAGTTTTCACAAATATGTAGATACAGCTTTTTATAAATCACATTAAAAGGCCTTGAAAGCCTGACAGACATTAGTCAAACTAAATCTGTGTGTGTGTGTGTGTGTGTGTGTGTGTGTGTGTGTGTGTGTGTGTGTGTGTGTGTGTGTGTGTGTGTGTGTGTGTGTGTGTGTGTGTGTGTGCGTGTGTTTGTTCAACTCACAATGTTGACCTGCAGTGGTTCTGACCCAGGTCTGAGCAGCCTCCTCCTCCTGCAGCTGGCAGAGGCCTCAGATCGCAGACGCACCGACGATGACGACTGACCCATATCTGACACACACACACACACACGTAGACACATGATCCATTTAACACCCACACACACCAATCAACATTCTGCATATTAATGTATATAAAAGATATGCCATGGTACCTGACCGAGGCAGGAGCAGTGCCAGGGCAGTGAGGGTGCTGTGGGGTAGCGGCAGGGAGCGGCACCGCTGGAGAGATGCCCTGAGTGGAGGCTCTAGCGGCGACACCCCGGGGGGGCGTGACAAGGCCTAGAGGGGACTAAGTAGTTAGGCCATCTCCATACTCCATAGTAACTTTGATGCACACACTCAAACACACAAGGCTGACAGCACACGTTAAAACATTTTTTAAAATATCTTACGTTACTGCCTTGTCCTCTTTTTTGCAGTGAATTAAAGTATTTCACATTCAGCAAGTCTATTCTGGTGCATTGGTCGGCATGAATGCCCCGCAGCTAACCATGAGAGACTATACATAATGCCAAGCAGGCGTTCTCTCAGGTTAAAATGAAGTGACTTTGAGTTAGGGCAATTAGAGGGAGAGCTTATGGGAGCAATGAGGCAGAACATTGGCTACAGAGAGCGAGGGAGAGAAAGAAAGAAAGAAAGAAAGAAAGAAAGAAAGAAAGAAAGAAAGAAAGAAAGAAAGAAAGAAAGAAAGAAAGAAAGAAAGAAAGAAAGAAAGAAAGAAAGAAAGAAAGAATGAGGCGGGAGGTGAGGGGAGGTGTGGCAATCAGAAATACAGGCCTCTTTATATGGGTTAGAGCGTGCAAGCTAACAGTGAGTGCTGTATAAATTCTGTACTGTCAAAGTCAGTACTGTCAGTCAGATTCATTATGGGCTTGGGCTAAATTTATCTGTGAGTTGGTAGATTTTTTCAACATCAGAATTTATGTCTACTACATACACAAATATATATGCCTTTTTAATGTCAATGTTTCTCAGTGTAATAATGCATCAGTGGCTGTGTTTGTCATTTGACATCTTACTGTGTGGTGCAGCTCCGTGGACTGAGTCTCTCTAGTAACGCTGGTCTCAATGACAGAGCACGGCCTGGAGCAAGCAGCCATCCGTCTCTGCCCTGGAGAGTGTTGCATGCTGGGAGCAGGCCTGCGTCTCCATCCACACAGCGAGCCCGACTCACTATAGTGTGTGTAGAGGTGTGGCTCTGGGCTCGGCCTCCACAGCTCCAGTACAGCGGAGGCGGGACGGGCTTTCTTGGCCCTGAGAGGTACACTGCTCTTCTCTGTGCTAGAGTGGGCCATGGCTGGACACGGCTGTCTCACGCTGCTGCCTGTCTGGCTGGCAATCTGCTCGCACAGCTGGGATTGGCACATACACTCAGCAGTTTGGCGCAGATAAAGGTGCAACAATGCACTTCTTGTGTAGGGAATTGGTTGGAATGTCTCTATAGTATACACATAATAAACCTATAACACAATACACTAGATAGGCAAATTGAATATCAGTGATTCTTGAGAAGTGGGACAAAAGGCTGTCTTCTAATATTAACTGCTGTTATGGTTAAAAGTAAACATATTTGAAATTGTAGATGTTATTAGGGATTAAGAATAAAATGTCTGGAGCACAATTATCCCCTTAAATGTAATTTTATCATTATTATGTCAAATATATGACACTTGTTATCTTCTCACGACGTCCAAAACAGTGTGTCCACAGAGAAGGGAACAATCTTTCATATGCAATAAAACCTATTAAAAATGTACTCTATGATTAAAAATTGCTTTTTTCTCATCAAAAGCAACACTAAATAATCTCTCATATCAATAAAAACTGTTTTTCTTCAACACATTCATGTTTTATATGGTTTCTGAGTGGTGGGACACTTTTTGTCACCACTGTCAGACAATCCATTAAAATGTAAGAAAATCAGGCAAAATAAGGGGCAGCTGTCACTATGAAGGACCTCGTGTCAAATTCTACCTCTGCAGAGTACATTAGAGTCAGACAGGCTCTGATTAGTGTTGTAGTTTTAGAATAGTTTACGTTCCAAATCTTGAAAGTCCATGATACGTCAACACCGACTTACAATTTCTAAAGAAGTTATTTGAAATGTTTCGATCCTTTTATTTTCCTGAAGTAGTTTAGCACCTATCATCAACAGAAAAAACAAATCGCTACTAGAAAAACTCAATTTGTTCTGTTTAAGAAACGTTAAAGGGGCACTGTGTAATATGACATCATCAAGAAAGTTCTACAAAGTTCTAGAATGCAACGCTCCCTGGGTAACCCCAACCCTTTAGAATAATAACAGAAGCTACAGTGGCCTTCAAGGACAAGAACAATTCTACATTTTAAACAATGCACCTGATGACATTCCAAAAACATGGATTCCTCCATAAGACTTGCCCTCTCAATGTACAAAATGTAATATTAATATTTGTAATTCTCCGCTCAGGAGGATAATTCAGATTATTGGCAGAGGTGATTTTACACCAATGAGGACATATTTATGAATGAGGATATTGATTTTAGCAAATAAATTACGTAAAATGTTACACAGTGTCCCTTTAAATATGTAAAAAAAATATATATTTTCATATAGCTACATTTTGAAAATATTTTGTGTGGCCTCTGTCAGTCTTGGTGAATATTTGGGATAACTAGACATCTCATGGGTCTAGCATAAAATGAGGGAAAATTAATTTGTGTTTTTGCTATGTTGATAAGGAATGGCAAGGTAAAAATTCCATTTTGATCAAAAGGACAAAAGCTGGGAGGTTGTGTCAAAGCTTAGCTCAGTAGCTTAGAATACAGTATGTTGGCTACATACATGTAGTTTAATTTGCCTAAATTGCACCATGTTTTGTCCCACTTCTGAAGAATCACTGATATGTGAAAAGTTGGTGATCAAGGCTTTTCCAGGAGTCCATCCATTTCTCCCCAATTATAGTAGGACTAACCCCATTCCCAAAACAAATATTCCCACAGTCCTTACCCTTGCATAATATACCCCTATGAATGTGTGCTGACTTTTGAGATGTCACATCTGATTTTGTCATTAGGAGTTGTGCTTAACGTGTCTTGACTGGTTGGTGTGACTAGAAGGGAGATGACTAATGCTTGTACTAGAGTGAGGAGGGAGGGGTGCAGGCGTCACACAGCTCTAGGGCTATGGCCGTCTCACTCAGACAGCTTTATTGGAGAGTTTCCCTGCATTCTACACAGGGTTGGCTCAGCAGGAAATGGGCAAACTCCACTAATATGTTGCGACCATGGTAATCACTGACTGTTTCCTCGTCTTTCCAACAGATGGGGCAAAAGGACCAGTGTACAGTAGAGTGGCTACCTGAATCATGTCCTCACACTCTTGAATGTTTTTGTTTCCCTCTGACAGTTAATGGACCACACCTAGCACTTATATCATGAGAACATGAGTAACAGCTCAGCCACCATTTACATTCAAGTTTGTTGTTAAAGATTTTAAGAAGCAACAGAATGAATGAAATGCTGTATACTGTAACATAAATGATGATTTTGACCGTTTATAAAGTAATGATATGATGCATGCCTTTGGCTGTGTTAATGATGTGGAAAAACTCTGCAATGGAATGTGGTTATGGCATAGATGTGAGACACATACTACACAAAAATGATATTGTGGTAGTTTAGCAACACAATTCATGGCTTCATAAACAAATGTATTTATTATAATTCAGTGACTGGTAATGAAGACAGCTCATTTTGTATTTTAAATCACATACCTTAAATATTTCCTCTGTAGAATCTGATGCTGGTACACTATAGGTCGAGCTCTCTTTATCACAGTGTTGTGATTGGACATTGACAGCCTGTATCTGGTGGGAGTCTGGTGGAGCATCCCTGGAATCCTGCTCATTTCCCGTTGTTCCCTCTACCTTTCCCTCTTGACACAAACAGATAAATGGATCTATTTCAACCTCTGTTTGGTTTTTAGTCTCTGTGTTTGAACCTGACTGGGGAATTTGATTCTCCACTGTGGACCTGTGATTTGTCTCTCTGTCTATGTGTTTGTCTGTGTCCTCGTAACTCTGAAGGTCATTGAAAGCTGCAGAGCCTGAGCATGCCCTGAAGGCCTTCAGGACCACCATAGGGGATGCTACTTTGGTCACAGGGGCTGGAGCCTGGCTGTCAAAGCTACTGGAGTGGGAGGATTTAGCAGTTCCAGGTGATGATGGAGTTGGCTGGGGTTTTGGATTTCCTTCAGTGTGAAGTGTTAGGGACACACTGTGTACGTTGAGCCCTGCATGCTGTGGAGCCCGAGGGGAGCTCAGCTCAGAGCCCTCTCCCTCTGGAGGAGAGAAAGAGTGGGATGTTGTTCTCCACTTCCTGGCTGTCTCTGCTACACTGTTGAAGAACTTGAACAGACCACCGAAGTGCCCCTTGGTGTCGGAGTGTTTCGGGGGTGGTGCTTGAAAGTCTCTGACACTTTCAAAGTCTACCGAGCCGTAGTCTGAGTCCATGGTCTTATCCAATGAGTGAAGCTCAGAGTCAAAGCTCCTCTCTGAGTAGACAGGGTTGGCCTTCCCCAGAAGGGAAATCCTCCTCAAGTAACTCCACACGTCTTTGTTCCTCCTTCCTCTAGCCTGGTGGCTGCCTTTGATGCCAGGCTCGTCACAGTCTGCAGTTGTTTTGTTACAGTTTGTTGAATTATTGTGGTTTCTCTTGGTATAGCAAACCTTTTCTGCCGGTTTACATCCATTCTGAGTCACAGCCTCTGTCGGTGCAGTGGGATGGTGGCCGTCTATAGGAGCTGTGAGGTCAATGTCTTCCAAGGAGCACTCAAATTCTGCTGTGTAGCCAGCATAGGAGTGCCTCTTGCTGCGCTGTCGCAGTGTGCCCCTGCTGGCCTGCTGTGGAGTGCCAATGTCGCGGCAGAAAGACTCCTCATCCACAAAGGAGCTGCTGAACTTGGCAGTAGACAATTTCCCTGTCTTCCCCCGAAACACAGAGGGGGATTTGAGCTTCTTGAAGGAGCGAACTTTGTCAGCAAAGGAGAGTTTAGGGAAGGAAGCCTCCCCGGGCAGGATCATGGAATGGGGTCTGCGATCAAGCTCAGAGACAGCCCTCTTTCGGTTTAGGATCTTCCAGATGCCCCCTGTGGCCCTGGGCCTGCGGGAGACTGGGGTCTGAGGACAGGCAGCCTGGTTCTCCTCTGGCCCAGCCTCCTCAATACAAACACTGCTCCTTTCATTCTCTACATCCAGAGAAACATTAAAGACTTGGTTGACAAACCCATTAGGGTTGTTGCTGTCAGGGGCAGGCTTGTCTGTCTGTTCCATCCTCTCTCATTCTACAGTGTCAGCTTTTAGTTCCAATGGACATCATGTCTCGGACCCTCTCCTGGAGAAACAAAAAACACACTTTTAATTCAGGAGTCTGAGATAAAACTTGACTTATCTTGTTATTATATCATGCTTATTCTGTCTTAACCTGCTCAGAATACCTGCACATTATATTACATGAGATATTTTCAGCTGTGGTCAATTGTTCCAACTACTGAAACACTAAAACAAAGTGGCTTTCGTACCATGAGTCAACAGACTCAAACACCCTGCCCAGCCCCACCCTGCTTATTTGGTCCACTTTATCCAAAGTCATTATTTGAGAAACAGTCCCCTCTGTCCATTATTTCAACCAGGAGGCTGTGTTGTCATGGTAACACTGACTATAGAGATGTCTGGTTACTTCAGGTCTGCTGCAGCTGTGACATCACCATCACAGCTCCGATAAGCTCCTTCAGAGGAAGAAGATGCTCTAAATGCTACTACTACGTTGATTAGCCTCATCTCATAACCCCTTCAATGTCTGAAAGCCCCCCGCATGCATCTCTGTTGTTACATGACCTCCTCGCGAGAGATGGGCTTCCATTAAGCTGGCCTTTTTGCAGGATGTCACTATTTCATTTCAAAGCTTTTTTTTTTTTTTTTTTACTGATAGGCCGTTTAGTCGAACATCGAAAGAAAGCAGGCTACTCAGTCATTTCAAGAATGCCAGTTTACAGGCATTGTCTCCATTACACTAATAGGCCTATAGGCTATTCTAATAAAATCGCTCTTGCGTTAGGCTACTTGTGTTGTAATATCCAGTTATTCTGATGCCATTAATAGCCTATGATTATTATTATTATTTATTTTTTGAGAAAGCCTGCTTGCCAGTTAGGCTATAGCCTACATCCATAAACTACTAAATCACACTCGCGAATACATTTTTGGGCTTCCATAATTTACACTGGATATAGGGAAAGCCTAACCAGCAAGTGACTGTTACAGGGTAATTTCACGCTGCGCATCTAAAATAGGTTCTGGATAGGCCTACTTTCTTTTTCTTAAAGAAACAAAAAAACATGATATTCCTTCAGTATAAATTGTCATTAACGTCATAGCCATTAGGGCTACTTGGAATTTATTTGTAGCCTAATTCAGTTTAGCGTTTGTTAGCGCTTCCTCTAGCTCTTAACCGACTGTAGTCTATATCACAGCCAATAACTTCAGTTAAAGTTAAACCCGCGAAACTCTTATCTCATCTGACAACAACAACGTTTGTGGTAAAAGCTTGACTTACCCCGCATAAGACTTCCTCCCCTTTTAAGAGGACATTTAAAGCCAATGGAAACAGCGCCTTAAACAGTGGTCAGATTGATCCAGTGGACTTTACGGGCTCAGCTTATACCCATGAGTGAGGCTCGCGTTATGGGGCGGACAGCTCTC